>NC_034194.2:28270077-28570077 GCF_002021735.2 Oncorhynchus kisutch | reverse complement strand
ATATCCCAGTATGGCACATGGTCTGTATGAAGGTATGACTATCTGGATACCACCCAAGCTTAACACACACACGTCCAGCTGTCTAAACATTACTGTGCAGCCGTATTCATTGATCTGGCCAAGGCTTTCGACTCTGTCAATCACCATATCCTCATCGGCAGACTCGACAGCCTTGGTTTCTCAAATGATTGCCTCGCCTGGTTCACCAACTACTTCTCTGATAGAGTTCAGTGTGTCAAATCGGAGGGTCTGCTGTCCGGACCTCTGGCAGTCTCTATGGGGGTGCCACAGGGTTCAATTCTTGGACCGACTCTCTTCTCTGTATACATCAATGAGGTCGCTCTTGCTGCTGGTGAGTCCCTGATCCACCTCTACGCAGACGACACCATTCTGTATACTTCCGGCCCTTCTTTGGACACTGTGTTAACAACCCTCCAGGCAAGCTTCAATGCCATACAACTCTCCTTCCGTGGCCTCCAATTGCTCTTAAATACAAGTAAAACTAAATGCATGCTCTTCAACCGATCGCTACCTGCACCTACCCGCCTGTCCAACATCACTACTCTGGACGGCTCTGACTTAGAATACGTGGACAACTACAAATACTTAGGTGTCTGGTTAGACTGTAAACTCTCCTTCCAGACCCATATCAAACATCTCCAATCCAAAGTTAAATCTAGAATTGGCTTCCTATTTCGCAACAAAGCATCCTTCACTCATGCTGCCAAACATACCCTTGTAAAACTGACCATCCTACCAATGCTCGACTTTGGCGATGTCATTTACAAAATAGCCTCCAATACCCTACTCAACAAATTGGATGCAGTCTATCACAGTGCAATCCGTTTTATCACCAAAGCCCCATATACTACCCACCATTGCGACCTGTACGCTCTCGTTGGCTGGCCCTCGCTTCATACTCGTCGCCAAACCCACTGGCTCCATGTCATCTACAAGACCCTGCTAGGTAAAGTCCCCCCTTATCTCAGCTCGCTGGTCACCATAGCATCTCCCACCTGTAGCACACGCTCCAGCAGGTATATCTCTCTAGTCACCCCCAAAACCAATTCTTTCTTTGGCCGCCTCTCCTTCCAGTTCTCTGCTGCCAATGACTGGAACGAACTACAAAAATCTCTGAAACTGGAAACACTTATCTCCCTCACTAGCTTTAAGCACCAACTGTCAGAGCAGCTCACAGATTACTGCACCTGTACATAGCCCACCTATAATTTAGCCCAAACAACTACCTCTTTCCCAACTGTATTTAATTAATTTATTTATTTTGCTCCTTTGCACCCCATTATTTTTTATTTCTACTTTGCACATTCTTCCATTGCAAAACTACCATTCCAGTATTTTACTTGCTATATTGTATTTACTTTGCCATCATGGCCTTTTTTGCCTTTACCTCCCTTCTCACCTCATTTGCTCACATTGTATATAGACTTGTTTATACTGCATTATTGACTGTATGTTTGTTTTTACTCCATGTGTAACTCTGTGTCGTTTTATCTGTCGAACTGCTTTGCTTTATCTTGGCCAGGTCGCAATTGTAAATGAGAACTTGTTCTCAACTTGCCTACCTGGTTAAATAAAGGTAAAATAAAAAATAAAAAAATAAATAAAGTGAAATCTACAATAGGTTAGCTTCCTGACTTCTTCCCTCCATCCCTCTCTGAACTCTACCTCCATCCCATTATCCTTCCTGACCCCAAACCCTTTTAATCAACTCTCCCATCATGCAATCTGCTACCGCATTCAGGAGCAGACTTATTGATTTGGAGGCCCTGGGCAGAGGCCAGACTGTTGAAAGACTTGAAGATTGCTGTCCACCACTGCTCAAATCGAACTTAACCATGCTTGAAAAAATCTGACAGGAAGAATGGGGGAAAAAATCCCCAAATCCAGATGGACAAAGCTGATACAGACATACCCAAGACAACTCAAAGCTGATACAGACATACCCAAGACAACTCAAAGCTGATACAGACATACCCAAGACAACTCAAAGCTGATACAGACATACCCAAGACAACTCAAAGCTGTAATCGCAGCCAAAGGTGCTTTTACAAAGTATTGACTCAGGGCTGTGAATAATTATGTAAAATGTATATTTCTGTATTTCATTTTCAATACGTTTGCAAAAATGTGTAAAAACATGTTTTCACTTTGTCATTATGGGGTATTGTGTATAGATGGTTGAGATTGTTTTTTATTGAATCCATTTTGAATTCAGGCTGTGACACAACAATATGTGGAATAAGTCCAGGGGTATGAATACTTTCTGAAGGCACTGTACATGTCCTCTGCGACGATGGCAGTATTATCAGCAGCACCTGTCTTTTTACTAAAGAAATGTGTTACCTTTTTCTCTCTTGAAATGAAATCTTTCTTTCTTTTATTTTCTATGCCCCTCTCATTGATGCAGCTTCATTTCAATGAAAGTCACGTTTGCAATCATATCGCATGAAACAATTCATGGGATAATGTGAGGCCTGAGGCATTTGACTCTTCTGCATAATGGTAAGTCCGCCACAGGCCCCGTTGACACTCCTGCTCTCCTTATTCCACTAGACTCCAAACCTGCCTGCCGCCGCCACCACCCAACACACACAATCGAAACATCTGGTTCAATATTAATTCATGTGCAGCTTTACATATCTGATCGATTCCATCTCACACACATTTCCTCCCTGCTTAAAGAAGGGTTTATCACCCACTGCTCTTCACAAGAGGTGTGTGTGTGTGTGTGTGTGTGTGTGTGTGTGTGTGTGTGTGTGTGTGTGTGTGTGTGTGTGTGTGTGTGTGTGTGTGTGTGTGTGTGTGTGTGTGTGTGTGTGTGTGTGTGTGTGTGTGTGGAGATGCTAGATGCTGCCAAAGCACTACTGATAGTATTGATGTGTCAGTAGTACATGCACGTTAACGGCAGACAACTTCAATAAAGACTCAAACACTTGATCAGTGCATAGTCAAAGAAATCTGACAGGCCCGGTATGAGTCAGATAGAAGGCATTGAGATGTCAGAATGTTATCAGATGTCTGCTAGTCTAACACAAGAAGAAGAACAAGTCAAAAGAAGAATGAGGGACCATGGGTTAACGGGTATGGTCAGAATGATGAACTCTGCGCCTGTCCAGTTCAGACAGAGGAAAGTGAGATAGTTTAGAATGATATGAATAAGTAGAGTGTAATGGCTTAGGAGCAGGACAGACTCAGAGGTCAACAATTGACAATTTCTCATAGAGCGAGCGAGAGAGAGAACGATCGATTACTGTCATTGTGCGCTTTTGTCATCAGCATCATTACATCGACACATCAATCGCAAGTATTCACACCCGTGACTCAATACTTTGAAGAAGCACCTTTGGCTGCTTTGAGTTGTCTTGGGTATGTCTGTATCAGCTTTGCACATCTGGATTTGGGGTATTTTCTCCCATTCTTCCTGGCAGATTTTCTCAAGCTCTGTTAAGTTCTATGGGGAGCAGCGGAAGACAGCAATCTTCATGTCTTTCCACAGACTGGCCTCTGCCTGGGGCCTCCAAATCAATAAGTCTGCCCCTGAACATGGTAGCAGATTGCATGATGGGAGAGTTGATGAAATGGGTTTGGGGTCAGGAAGGATAATGGGATGGAGGTAGAGTTCAGAGAGGGAAGCTAGCCTATTGTATATTTCACTGTGAACAGCTGCCAATGTGAGTGTGTTAGACTTGGGTGGTATCCAGATGATCATACCTTCATACAGACCTTGTGCCATACCAGGATATTCAGTAATACTGGCACTGAACACAAAGGGCGCTATTTTCAAACCCCACTGAGCCTTTGTAATCCAAAGGTTATCAATGACAACTACATGTAAAACCCTATAGAGAATGCTAACTAAATGCTAACGAGCACATTGCAAACTGTTTATGCAGTCTCTGACCTAAAGTATTTGCTGGACAGACATCCCAGCTCATAAAGTTATACAAGTAACAAAATAAATGCCACTCATAGTTTGCTGCCTGCTCAAAATACATTTTAGACAGCAAGACTCTTGATCCATGAGGGAGATTCTGTGCTGTTACCAAGCAAAGCCTGATTTTGGAAGAAGCTAACCACTTAGTTAGATGGCTAACTAGCTACTAAATCGGCAAACCAAATGCATAACTGCAGAGAATTTAGCATATTTTAGACAGTTAACTTAATAGATATCTAGCTGGCAAACATTTAGAATTCCATACTGTAACTAGATCACCTGGCGTGCTGCACAACAGTGAGTGACTCACACAACTCCGGTCTCTCCTCATTGTGTGCTTGTAAACAAACACCATGTGACTGGGGACTACCAGTTAGCTTCACAATAAAAATGTGAAAGGTGAAATGAAGAATGTGATCATCTTTATCTCCTAATGGATTGTACAAGTTAACTGCGGGTATTTTCTTAAAAAGGATCTACAAATATTCAAATGTACTAAAAAACTTCAAATAAATTGTTTCAACGCTATTGATGGTATTGAAAAAACAGCCCATGGCTATTTCCAAATATCCCAGTGTATGGTATACCACCCTAGCCTAGTATTTGTGTGCATCGTGTGGTGTGTATGTGTGTGTCAAGGAAGGCTGGTGACCAGGTCTTTTCTATTAACTCAGAAGGCAGGCCGGGCTGAGGTGAGCCGGAGAATCAGAGTGTACTCTAGCCTCTCTGACCCTTTCTGTGGAGGCTAGTGCTGATGCTGGTGTGTGTGTGGTGTGTGTGGTGTGTGTGGTGTGTGTGGTGTGTGTGATGTGTGTGGTGTGTGTGTGTGTGTGTGTGTGTGTGTGTGTGTGTGTGTGTGTGTGTGTGTTGCCGTAGGGTCTGATGGTGGTTGACCCAAGGTTTCCATCAGGCTTTTGCTGTTCTGATAACGTCTCTCACTGTGGTAGAAAGAAAAAAGAAGATCCTATTGGATTTATGATCTATGTATGGCTCTATGTTTGGATAATGATGGCTCTACGTTTGGATGATGATGGCTCTAAGTTTGGATGATGATGGCTCTATGTTTGGATGATGATGGCTCTACATTTGGATGATGATGGCTCTACATTTGGATGATGATGGCTCTACATTTGGATGATGATGGCTCTACATTTGGATGATGATGGCTCTATGTTTGGATGATGATGGCTCTATGTTTGGATGATGATGGCTCTACATTTGGATGATGATGGCTCTACATTTGGATGATGATGGCTCTACATTTGGATGATGATGGCTCTACATTTGGATGATGATGGCTCTACATTTGGATGATGATGGCTCTACATTTGGATGATGATGGCTCTATGTTTGGATGATGATGGCTCTACATTTGGATGATGGCTCTATGTTTGGATTATTTTTTAATTTCACCTTTATTTAACCAGGTAGGCAAGTTGAGAACAAGTTCACATTTACAATCGCGACCTGGCCAAGATAAAGCAAAGCAGTTCGACAGATACAACGACACAGAGTTACACATGGAGTAAAACAAACATACAGTCAATAATACAGTATAAACAAGTCTATATACAATGTGAGCAAATGAGGTGAGAAGGGAGGTAAAGGCAAAAAAGGCCATGGTGGCAAAGTAAATACAATATAGCAAGTAAAACACTGGAATGGTAGTTTTGCAATGGAAGAATGTGCAAGGTAGAAATAAAAATAATGGGGTGCAAAGGAGCAAAATAAATACATTCATTAAATACAGTTGGGAAAGAGGTAGTTGTTTGTGCTAAATTATAGGTGGGCTATGTACAGGTGCAGTAATCTGTGAGCTGCTCTGACAGTTGGTGCTTAAAGCTAGTGAGGGAGATAAGTGTTTCCAGTTTCAGAGATTTTTGTAGTTCGTTCCAGTCATTGGCAGCAGAGAACTGGAAGGAGAGGCGGCCAAAGAAAGAATTGGTTTTGGGGGTGACTATGATGATGATGATGGCTCTATGTTTGGATGATGATGGCTCTACGTTTGGATTCCGCAAAGGGGAATGTTTTTATTCTACTCTACCATTTGTAAAGCAAATTATGCTTCATGATTAATAACAGCTAGACTCTGATTATGTGGCTACACAATTTTAATAAGCGCCTATGTTCAAAACCATACCAACTTTTAATTGCCTTTGATTGCACATTGCAAGGTATAATTGAGAATTTGAGTGAATAGGTCTGTGGGGTGGTACATTAAGAGTAAGGACCCTTTAGAAAGTGACTAGGATGTGGATTTTGATCCCGCCTTTATGAGGCTATAATCAGCATCAGTCACCAGTTAGTACACTCTCCTTAACTCCTTTACCCCATTTACATTGATTCACCTTGCTCTTAGGCCCTGTCACATAAGAGTATACATGTGTGTGTGTGCACCGCGTATGAGTGTGTGTGTGCACGTATGTGTGTGTGTATGCACACATCTGTGTCTGTGTGCACATGTGCTACAGAACGACTGATCTGGATTTTTTTTTAGGGCCGATACCGATTCAGTGTAATTACATTTGAACATTTGTTGACAACATTTCCCAGAGAAAACCATGTAGGCATTAATGAATAATAAAAAATAAAAAATACAAACAATACATTTCACTGTTTTACCAATCTAACTACTACAACATAATGGTAATAATTGTATTTGAATGTTTAATATCTTGATAAACTGGGTAAATCAAGAGGGCATAGGCCTAATCACAATACAATACATATTCTATAAGAGTGTGTGATTTCAGTGGAGTCTTTAGTGCTACAGATGACAAACAATATGTTGTCCATACATTTGGGATTGATTGTATTAGCCTACGGCAGCCTTATCACTTCTTTCATAAAAAGGTGCGATGTCTCTTTAAAACGTCAAGACTGGCGCAGCCACAGACGTCACTCAAGACAGACATGCAACAGTTTGTCGAAATAGAAAGAACAGTCATTTAACCTAGTGAACGTTTTTGGAGACACCCAGCTTGCTTGACATATTATAACTAATCACGTTTTAGAGTAGTGAACTGACGTTAGCTTCAGTTGTAAACTAGTTTGCAAAGTTAGCTTTCTGTGATTGAATGTTAGCCTATTTTGCTAGCTACTTAGCTAGCTAGCTACTGGTATCTTTTGTTTTGTGAAGTGCTATAGACCGTAGCTATATGAATATTGTTTTGCCGTACAGTAAATGGATTTAATGCAGCATGAGTGGGTAGCTAACAAGATGCATTCCAGACAGAGGTTAATCCAGTCGCCGGATTGCGACAGTTTGATACAAGAGGCAAGTGCGCTCGCGTTACATAGCTAGCTACTTGGTGACATGGCTGCCCTGCTAACTTGGGGACATGGCTGCCCTGCTAACTTGGGGACATGGCTGCCCTGCTAACTTGGGGACATGGCTGCCCTGCTAACTTGGGGACATGGCTGCCCTGCTAACTTGGGGACATGGCTGCCCTGCTAACTTGGGGACATGGCTGCCCTGCTAACTTGGGGACATGGCTGCCCTGCTAACTTGGGGACATGGCTGCCCTGCTAACTTGGGGACATGGCTGCCCTGCTAACTTGGGTACATGGCTGCCCTGCTAACTTGGGTACATGGCTGCCCTGCTAACTTGGGGACATGGCTGCCCTGCTAACTTGGGGACATGGCTGCCCTGCTACCTGGGGACATGGCTTTCCGTACCATGTTCTCTAGTGTGTGCATATAGATGGGTTAGTGAATCATACAGGACAAGACATCGCTCAAGGCTTTGATTTTAGAACAGAGAAGGAGTTGGTCTAGACCACGCTACGAGAAGCTTTGACTATTTGACATGTGCCAAGTACTTGTCTTCAGATATTAAAATAGTAAATGACGTGATCGTCTGTTTGCAAAACTTGCTGACAAACGAGTCAACATTTTCTTAACTAAAACTATATTCGGCTGTTCCATAAATGTTTCGGTGTAACAGCCCAAGAACAGCCCCTTCATCTCTGTATCTCTTGTCTATCAGGCCTGATGTTTGTTTGTATCGTTCTCTAAGCTGCGTTGTTTATCAACTGTCAGTTAAAGGCTGATAGATGGACTTCTTAATCTCTCTCTCGCTGTTATCCAGGTGTCAGAGATGGTTTGGTCCTACTGTTTCGTCATGTTTTTCTCTCCTCTCTCCCAGGTGTCAGGTGGGTCTCCAGGGGAGAGAGAGAGCCAGGCTCCAGGTCTGCTGTTAGCGCCAGGGGTGAAGTGGGGACAGACGCCCATCAACCAGCTCACACCCTGGGAGACGGAAGAACCCCCTGCCAAACAGCAGCACAGAGATGGTGAATCCACAGGTACTGACACGCATGCATATGCAACACATGAATATGCAACGTGTGCACACACAGTCCTATACTGTACTAATCATGGCAATCATAGTCTTTATTGTAATATTTTCCAATTTAAACAAATAATCTATTTGAAGTAACTATTTCCATAGCGTAAATGAGTATGAGAATAAAACAGACAAGAATGCCAGTAATGGATTAATTTTAGGAGCTGTGGAAGTTTAACTCCTATCGTAATTGGTTACGTTTAGGAGCTGTGGAAGTTTAACTCTTCCACAGTAGTATTGAAGTGAGTATAATAGTATTGAAGTGAGCCTCCCGCTCATGGAGAACAGGTATAATTTAAGAATAATACACAATGGTACAGCCACTGCACTCATTCCTCTGGAGCCTCTCATAACACAGGCACACTGAGGCAAACTACACTATGAAAATAATATACTATGAATACAGTATTGAACAATGTATTCAAGAAACACAATAAATATTGTATAGTTCCATAGCAAATATCCAGTTTCCACATTCCTGTAGCGAGAAAAACAATGAATACTTTATATTCAAGCAATACTCATTATATACAGTACAACACTGTATACATCAACATAATGTAGCAAGCAATGCAACATGTGGTGCAGGGTTCCCCAACTGGTGGTCCACGGGTGGGTTTTATTTGCTCCCACGTTTCCTGAGCAAAACAATCTATTTTTTCTATTTTTTATTGTTGGACATAAAAGACTGTTAAAAACACTAGGATATCAGTTTTGAGTGACTTACATTTTGGAAATCTGTTCCCAAATATTCCCACGCATAATGGAGAGATGTGATCATATACAAATAAAAGCAAGTTTTTTTTTTTTTTTTTCCGTCAAATATTTTGTCTGTTTGGGCATCTTGTGGTCAATTTGACTTCTACATATTATTTTGAATTATGTTCAACCATCCGCTCAAGAAAAAATAGTCCGACAGCTGAATTTAGTTGATGATCCCTGATGTAGTTTGTGTTATTACAGCCACACCATGAATACTACTTGAGTAGAGTCCGACGTACTGTGACTTAACATGGAACTCTAATTTGACTAATTATCTGCTAACCATAATTCAGTCTCAGTAAAGATTTAATTAGATCAGTTGATTAATAATTAACCTGTCACAGACAATGATTACATAAACACACAGAAGTAATACATTTAATGGAAAATACGTTTTTTATTGCCAGTGCAGCCTTTGCCACTACTAAATGTAATTCTCAAAAACACCTCAACTTATTTTCACTGGAAAAGTATTCATCTCTGCTCTTCTAATCAAGTTTTATTTGTCACATGCGGCGAATACAACAGGTGTACACTTAACTGTGAAATGCTCGCTTAATAGCCCTTCCCAGGGATGCAGAGTTAAAAAGTAACACAAGGAATAAAATACATTGGAGCTAAACTCAGCAAAAAAAGAAACGTCCCCTTTTCAGGACCCTGTTATTCAAAGATAATTCGTAAATATCCAAATAACTTCACAGATCTTCATTGTAAAGGGTTTAAACACTGTTTCCCATGCTTGTTCAAAGAACCATGAACAATTAATGAACATGCACCTGTGGAATGGTCGTTAATACACTACCATCTTACAGACGGTAGGCAATTAAGGTCACAGTTATGAACAGTTAGGACACTAAAGAGGCCTTTCTACTGACTCTGAAAAACACCAAAAGAAAGATGCTCAGGGTCCCTGCTCATCTGCGTGAAGGTGCCTTGGGCATGCTGCAAGGAGGCATGAGGACTGCAGATTTGGCCAGGACAATAAATTGCAATGTCCGTATTGTGCGACGCCTAGGACAGTGCTACAGGGAGACAGGACGGACAGCTGATCGTCCTCGCAGTGGCAGACCACGTGTAACAATACCTGCACAGGATCGGTACATCCGAACATCACACCTACGGGACAGGTACAGGATGGCAACTACAACTGCCTGAGTTACACCAGGAACGCACAATCCCTCCATCAGTGCTCAGACTATCCACAATAGGCTTAGGGAGGCTGGACTGAGGGCTTGTAGGCCTGTTGTAAGGCAGGTCCTCACCAGACATCACTGGCAACAACGTCGCCTATGGGCACAAACCCACCGTCGCTGGACCAGACAGGACTGGCAAAAAGTGCTCTTCACTGACGAGTTGCGGTTTTGTCTCACCAGGGGTGATAGTCGAATTTGCATTTATCGTCAAAGAAATTACCGTTACACTGGGACCTGTTGGATTGGAGGGTGAGGGCTAGGGCCATCCCCCCACCACACAGAAATGTCCGGGAACTTGCAGGTGCCTTGGTGGAAGAGTAGGGTAACATCTCACAGCAAGAACTGGCAAATCTGGTGCAGTCCATGAGGAGGAGATACACTGCAGTACTTAATGCAGTTTGTGGCCACACCAGATACTGACTGTTACTTTTGATTTTGACCCCCACTTTGTTTAGGGACACATTATTCCATTTCTGTTAGTCACATCTTTGGAACTTGTTCAGTTTGTCTGTTGTTGAATCTTATGTTCATACAAATATTTACACACGTTAATTTTGCTGAAAATAAACACACTTGACAGACGTTTATTTTTTTGCTGAATTTATATACAGTGCATTCGGTGTTCAGACCCCTTCACTTTTTCTACATTTTGTTAGGTTACAGCCTTATTCTAAAATTGGTTCAATCGTTTTTTCCTCAACAATCTACACACAGTGGTTTGTAGACATTTTTGCTAATTTATAAAATTAAAAATTAAAAATCATATTTACATACACTACCGTTCAAAAGTTTGGGGTCACTTAGAAATGTCCTTGTTTTTGAAAGAAAAGCACAAAAAAATTGTCCATTAAAATAACATCAAATTGATCAGAAACAGTGTAAATGTTGTAAATGACTATTATAGCTGGAAACGGCAGATTTTTTTTAAAATGGAATATCTACATTGACGTACAGAGGCCCATTATGGCACGTTGTGTTAGCTAATCCAAGTTTATCATTTTAAAAGGCTAATTGATCACTAGAAAACCCTTTTGCAAATATGTTAGCACAGCTGAAAGCTGTTCTGATTTTAAAGAAGCAATAAAACTGGCATTTAGACTAGTTGAGTATCTGGAGCAAAAATGTCTACACTGTATTTCTGATCAATTTGATGTTATTTTAATGGACAAAACATTTGCTTTTCTTTCAAAAGCAAGGACATATCTAAGTGACTCCAAACTTTTGAACGGTAGTGTTAAGTGTTCAGACCCTTTACTCAGTACTTTGTTGAAGCACCTTAGGCAGTGATTACAGCCTTGGGTCTTCTCGGGTATGACGCTACAAGCTTGGCACACCTGCAATTGGTGAGTTTCTTACATTGTTCTCTGCAGATCCTCTCAAGCCCTGTCAGGTTGGACATTCAGAGACTTCCCGAAGCTGTTCCTGTGTTGTCTTGGCTGTGTGCTTAGGGACGTTGTCCTGTTGGAAAGTGAACCTTTGTCCCGGTCTGAGGTCCTGAGTGTTCTGGAGCCGATTTTTTTTATCAAGGTTCTCTGTACTTTGCTCTGTTCATCTTTCCCTCGATCCTGACTAGTCTCCCAGTCCCTGCCGCTGAAAAACATCCTCACAGCATGATGCTGCCACCACCATGCTTCACCGTAGGGATGGTATTGGCCAGGTGATGAGCGGTGCCTGGTTTCCTCCAGACATGACGCTCAGCATTTTAGGCAAAAGAGTTCTCTTGGTTTCATCAGACCAGAGAATCATGTTTCTCATGGTCTGAGTCTTTAGGTGCCTTTTGGCAAACTCCAATCGGGCTGTCATGTGCCTTTTTACTGAGGAGTGGCTTCTGTCTGTCCACTACCATAAATGCCTGATTGGTGGAGAGATGGTTGTCCTTCTGGAAGGTTCTCCCATCTCCACAGAGGAACTCTAGAGCTCTGTCAGTGACCATCGGGTTCTTGGTCACCTCCCTGACCAAGGCCCTTTTCCATAGATTTCTCAGTTTGGCCCGGGCGGCCAGCTCTAGGATGAGTCTAGGTGGTTCCAAACCTTTTCCATTTAAATAATTTTGGAAGCTACTGTGTTCTTGGGGACCTTCAAATCTGCAGACATTTTTTGGTACCCTTCTCCCGATCTGTGCCTCGACACAATCCTGTCTCGGAGCTCTATGGACAATTCCTTCGACCTCATGGCTTGGTTTTTGCTCTGGCATGCACTGTCAACTGTGGGACCTTATATAGACAGGTGGGTTTCTGACCCATATCATGTTCAGTCAGTTGAATTTACCACAGGTAAAACATCTCATGGATGGTCAATGGAAACAGGATGCACCTAAGCTCAATTTCGAGTGTCATTGCGAAGGGTTTGAATACTTACGTAAGGAAATTCTGTTGTTTTTAATAAAAGTGCCAAACTTTATGGGGTGTTGTGTGTCGTTTGAGGAAAAAAACTAACATTTGATCAATTTTAGAATAAGGATGTAATGTAGCAAAAGGTGGAAAAGGTGAAGGGATCTGAATACTTTCTGAATGCACTGTACAGGGAGTACCAGATCGATGTGTAAGGGTATGATGTATTTGAGGTAGATATGGATGTGAAGGCATGGTAAAGTGACTAGGCATCTGGATGGATAATTAATAAGAGTTAAATAGCAGCACCACTTGTCTGTTTGAGAGTGCCACTAGAAAATGAATTTGACCAAAGCTTTTGCACCACTATAAGGCTAGTTTATCCAACTCATCACTGAGGATACTGGCGGTGTAGAGTCAGAGCAGTGCTCTCTGTCCCCTTGTGTGTTCCCTAGGGAGTATAGAGGTGGCTATATAGAGGTGGCTGAATGGTCCATGGAGCCCTGTGGTATTAGTATTGTATTTAGATGACGGAGGCTTTGCACCCAGCCACAAGCACGGAGTGACACACACAAGCTCCTACCACGGAGTGAGATGTCACCCATACAGAATGCTGCTGCATATGACAATCAGTCAGGGCTTGACATTAACTTTTAGTAGTATTGATTTTATCGTCCGAAAGCTCAATGGTGTGCAGGCTTTTTGTCCAATCCTGTTCAAACACACCAGTCGGCTTTTATTTATAAATAAATTACAATGGGGTGTGTTCGAGAAGGGCTGGAGGAAAAGCCTGCACGCCCAGTAGCTCTCCTGGACTCTCCAGGATGTGTTAGCCACCCTGCACCATTACAATTACAACCAAATACTTTCTTTCTAAAATTTCATTCAATGAACTAGGGATCATATGGCTAAGGTGGGCGAGGTAGCTAACTAAGATGTTTATCTATTTGTAAGGTTAAAATATTCCGTGTTCAGGGGTGATCTTGACAGAATAGGGGTTACTTGTCAAAGAGTACATATCTTAATTTTTAACTGTCAGAATACCATGGCCACTATTTAATAGAGGAGAATCCTATCCAATTGTGAGCGCTTGAGACTGTGAAGTTGCTGGATATTGATGGGAACTGGAACACACTGTCGATCCAGAGCATCCCAAACATGCTCAATGGTTGATATGGCTGAGTATGCAGGCCAAGGAAGTATTGGGACATACGGCCGCGCATTATCATGCTGAGAATTGCCATAGATAAAATGCAATTGTGTTCGTTGTTTGTAGCTTATGCCTGCCCATACCATAAGCCCACCGCCACCATGGGGCATTCTGTTCACAACGTTGACATCAGCAAACTGCTCGCCCACACAACGCCATGCACGTGCTCTGCGTTTGTGAGGACTATTGGACTTAGTGCCAAATTCTCTAAAACGACGTTGGTAGAGAAATTAACATTACATTTATTGGCAACAGATCTGCTAGACATTCCTGCTGTCAGCATGCTAATTGCACAGTCCCTCAAATCTTGAGACCTCTGTGGCATTGTTCTGTTACACAACTGCACATTTTAGTGGCCTTTTGTCCTCAAGTCAATAAGTCATCATTTTAGTCAAAGTATGATTTATTTGGACTTGAACAGGGAAATCCTTTGTATTATTCCGCATCTATGCCGAGTGTTTACTGATAATAAATGGCTATACATATCTTGTGAGGGCTTTAGTTCATTTGGAAGCACCTATAAAACATTTACATGTCTGGGCTCATTACTTCCCATTTACAACCTGGTGCTACGGCTTACTGCTGTTAGTAATGCACCTCGTTCGATCTGGAGCTGTTAGATGGGCTGACAGTGAAGCGGTGAGTAAGAAAATAGCTAATATCATTCTGATGAACAACTGACGTTCACTTGTCTACAGTAAGCAGCCTGGCAACGCACACCTTAGCCGAACGACTTATCAGGTGCTCACTTCATGGTTAACGTCAACTAGCTAACATTACCTGAATAGCTAGCTGGTGACATCAAAAGTAGATGAAGATGTGGATAGGTGAAACGTCAACACCGCTGGGATACATAGTAGTTATGTACGGCAGCGCTACTATAACGTTAGCAGCAAGAGTAGGCCTATGGGTCACTAACAAGTTTGGCTGGCTGGCTAGCTATAGTATAGGTAACACTGCAGTGAAGTAAATGCATATAAAGCAGTCAAGTTCATATATATATATATATATACAGTGGGGAGAACAAGTATTTGATACACTGCCGGTTTTGCAGGTTTTCCTACTTACAAAGCATGTAGAGGTCTAATTTTTATCACAGGTACACGTCAACTGTGAAAGACGAAATCTAAAACAAAAATCCAGAAAATCACACTGATTTTTAAGTAATTAATTTGAATTTTATTGCATGACATAAGTATTTGATCACCTACCAACCAGTAAGAAAACCAACCTGTTAGTTTTTCTTTAAGAAGCCCTCCTGTTCTCTACTTATTACCTGTGTTAACTGCACCTGTTTGAACTCATTACCTGTATAAAACCCACCTGTGTAAGGACATCAGGGATAAAATTGTAGACCTCCACAAGGCTGGGATGGGCTACAGGACAATAGGCAAGCAGCTTGGTGAGAAGGCAATAACTGTTGGTGCAATTATTAGAAAATGGAAGAAGTTCAAGTTGACGGTCACCCTCGTTCTGGGGCTCCATGCAAGATCTCACCTCGTGGGGCATCAATGATCATGAGGAAGGTGAGGGATCAGCCCAGAACTACACGGCAGGACCTGGTCAATGACCTGAAGAGAGCTGGGACCACAGTCTCAAAGAAAACCATTAGTAACACACTACGCTGTCATGGATTAAAATCCTGCAGCGCACGCAAGGTCCCCCTGCTCAAGCCAGCGCATGTCCAGGCCCGTCTAAAGTTTGCCAATGACCATCTGGATGATCCAGAGGAGGAATGGGAGAAGGTCATGTAGTCTGATGAGACAAAAATAGAGCTTTTTGGTCAAAACTCCACTCGCCATGTTTGGAGGAAGAAGGATGAGTACAACCCCAAGAACACCATCACAACCGTGAAGCATGGAGGTGGAAACATAATTCTTTGGGGATGCTTTTCTGCAAAGGGGACAGGACGACTGCACCATATTGAGGGGAGGATGGATGGGGCCATGTATCGCGAGATCTTGGCCAACAACCTCCTTCCCTCAGTAAGAGCATTGAAGAAACACACAGCCAGGGCAACCTAAGGAGTGGCTCCGTAAGAAGCATCTCAAGGTCCTGGAGTGGCCTAGCCAGTCTCCAGACCTGAACCCAATAGAAAATCTTTGGAGGGAGCTGAAACTCCGTATTGCCCAGCAACAGCCCCGAAACCTGAAGGATCTAGGATCTGTAGAAGGTCTTTATGGAGGAGTAGGCCACAATCCCTGCTGCAGTGTGTGCAAAGTACTACAGGAAACGTATGATCTCTGTAATTGCAAACAAAGGTTTCTGTACCAAATATTAAGTTCTGCTTTTCTGATGTATCAAATACTTATGTCATGCAATAAAATGCAAATTAATTACTTAAAAATCATACAATGTGATTTTCTGGATTTTAGTTTTTTAAATTATTATTATAATTTTTTTTTACCTTTTATTTAACTAGGCAAGTCAGTTAAGAACAAATTCTTATTTTCAATGACTGCCTAGGGTTAACTGCCTGTTCAAGGGCAGAACGACAGATTTGTACCTTGCCAGCTCGGGGGTTTGAACTTGCAACCTTCCGGTTACGAGTCCAACGCTCTAACCACTAGGCTACCCTGCCGCCCCATTCCGTCTCTCACGTTCGAAGTGTACCTATGATAAAAATTACAGACCTCTACATGCTTTGTAAGTAGGAAAATCTGCAAAATCGGCAGTGTATCAAATACTTGTTCTCCCCACTGTGTATATAATAGTAGAATTACATGATATGCGTACATTTGTAAGATGTGTATATACATTTGAGTAATTTAGCCATAGTGACTTACAGGAGCAATTAGGGGCTAAGCGCCTTGCTCAAGGGCACGTCAACAGATTTTTCACCTACTGTAGTCAGCTTGGGGATTCCAACCAGTGACCTTTTGGTTAATAGCATAAGGCAAAGCATTTGGTTTAAAGTATGATTCTTTATTTGACCAAGTGACAGCCTTAGTCTAACCGGCTCATGAAAACAATATTCAAGATATTGGGCTATTTTGTTAGTAGCTAGCTATATTGTTAGAAAGTTATTGGTACACATTCTAACTAGTGTCCATCGTTGATAAAGACAATAGTTGCTTTCCTTGGCTCCAACTTGTGGAGATACTTGTAAACATTACAGCTCGGTCATTCCAGCTATTGTTAGTTGGTGAGCCAGGTAGCAAACAAATTAATGACATTTTGAGTACAGTAGCTTGCTACTAACTACATAACCTTTACTATTCAGATAATTAGGTTATCAGAAAAACAGCTGAATGGTAGCTAGCTAGCATAGTTATAGGTACTCTTGGAACCAATTATCCACAGTTGCTAATAGTTACTGGTAGCTGTGCTCCGTAGCGATTAGCTACCCTGGCTGTTTGGTTTGTTTACAAATCACGGAGTGTGACCTGTGCCAGAGACGGTATGGGCTGTGCAAACCAATGAGGGTGGAGATGTGCACGCCTGATTAATCAATATTTATAAGGAGCCATATGTCAGTGTTCAGAGGGTGGAACTAAACGCGCATTGCTGCACTAGGACAGGAATTGGGTAGAAATAGTGGTGGCCACTTACTCTGGAGGGTGTCTTTTTAAACCTTTTAATGAGCTTTACTGCAAGAGGATGTTGGCAATCGCTAATGAGTTCCATCTTGTTACTTCAGTATACACAGTGTACAAAACATTAGGAACACCTTCCTAATATTGAGTTGCAAGCCATTTTGCCCTCAGAACAGCCTCAATTCGTCGGGGCGTGGACTCTACAAGGTGTCAAGTGGTCCCCATGTTGACTCCAATACTTCCCACAGTTGTCTGGTTGGCTGGTAGTGGAACTCTATTCCGACTAGCTCATTCCATCTCATCCCACAGATGCTTAATTGGATTGAGATCTGGTGACTGGGCAGGCCGCTGCAGGAAACCTAATTCACTGTTATGTTTGTGGAACCATTCCTGGACAATCCTAGCCTGATAAAATAAATCAATTTGCAGATGGATACACTCCAGCAATGAAGGGATGCATGTGATTGGCAATGATGTTCAGATATCCTGTGGCATACAAACGTTGCTCCACTTTTATAAGGGGCTCAATGTGGGCCATGAAAACACACCCCACACCACCACCACCTGCCTACAATGTTGACACGCGGTATAATGGATGCATGTACTCATGTGTTTTTCTTCGTATCTTAGTCTTCCCATCAGTATGCAACAACAGGAACTGGGATTTATCCAACCAGGGGATGTTTTTTCCAATTCTCCAATGTCCGGCGTTTTCGTTCCTTAGCCCACTGCAATCGCAGTTTCTTGTTTTTTGCTGAAAGAAGTGGAACTTTGTAAGGTCGTCAACTGACATACCACATTCGTGTCAAGGTACGACGAGTTGTGCCTTCTTTTATTGGTCTTTGGGCACCAATGCTGTAATGGACTGTCAGTTGATTAACTGTAGCCTGTTTGTTGCTCTGCACAATTCGTGTCAGCCTCCTTTGGCCTCTCATCAATTAACTGTTTTCGACCACTGGCCTGCCGTTGGCTGGATGTCCTTTGGGTGGTGGACCATTCTTGATACACACAGGAAACTGTGGAGTGCAAAAAACCTAGCAGCATAGCAGTTCTTGACACACACGAACCTGGCACTTACTACAATACCCGGTTCAAAGGCATTTCAATATGTTGTCTTGCCCATTCACCCTCTTGATTGGCACACATACACAATCTGTCTTAATTGTCTCAAGGCTAAAAGTCCTTCTTTAACCATTCTCCTCCACTTCATCTACACTGAACAAAAATATGAATTCAATACAGTTGATCAGGCTGTTGATTGTGGCCTGTGGAATGTTGTCCCACATTCCAGTGGCTGTGCGAAGTTGCTGGATATTGCCGGGAACTGGAACACTCTGTTGAACACATCGATCCAGGGCATCCCACACATGCTCAATGGGTGACATGTCTGGTGAGTATGCAGGCCATGGAAAAACTGGGACATCTTCAGTTTCCAGTTATGTACAGATCCTTGCGACATGGGGCTGTGCATTATCATGCTGAAACATGAGTTGATGGCTGCGGATGAATGGCACAACAGTGGGCCTCAGGTTCTCGTCACGGTATCTCTGTAACTCTGTGCATTCAAATTACATGTTGATTAAAACTTCTTGCGACTCTCAAACCCGGATCCGGGAGCGTAATCATCGCCTCAAACTAATTAGCATAACGCAGCGGACATAAATATCCCTAGAAAATCTTCCTATTCATGAAAATCACAAATGAAATATATTGAGACACTGTCATCTCAGATTTTCAAAATATGCTTTACAGCCAACGCTAGACAAGCATTTGTGTAAGTTTATCATAACCTAGCATAGCATTATGCCCTGCTAACAGCAGGCAACATATTCACGAAAATAAGAAAAGCAATCAAATTAAATAATTTACCTTTTGAAGAACTTCGGATGTTTTCACTCAGACTCCCAGTTAGATAGCAAATGTTCCTTTTTTCCAAAAATATTATTTTTGTAGGCGAAATGGCTCCCGTTTGTTCTTCACGTTTGGCTGAGAAATCGACCGGAAAATGGTCACTACAATGCCGAACTTATTTCCAAATTAGCTCCATAATATCGACAGAAACATGGCAAACGTTGTTTAGAATCAATCCTCAAGGTCTTTTTCACATATCTATTCGATAATATATCCGTCGGGACAATTGGTTTCTCAGAAGCGATTGGAAAAATGGTTACTTCTGTACTTTACGCAAGATTTTCTGCAGGAGCCATCATGTGACCACTTGCTCAATGTGGTCTCTTACGGCTATTCTTCAACATAAATGCGTAAAAAGACTTCACAATGCTGTAGACACCTTGGGGAATACGTAGAAAGCGTAAGCTTATTCGTAGCCCATTCACAGCCATATAAGGAGTCATTGGCATGCAGCGCTTTTAAAAAATGGGGCACTTCCTGATTGGATTTTTATCTGGGTTTGGCCTGTAACATCAGTTCTGTTGCACTCACAGACAATATCTTTGCAGTTTTGGAAACATGAGTGTTTTCTATTCAAAGCTGTCAATTATATGCATAGTCGAGCATCTTGTCGTGACAAAATATCCCGTTTAAAACGGGAACGTTTTTTATCCAAAAATGAAAATACTGCCCCCTAGTCACAAGGTTAAAAGGCCATTGTGTTCGCTGTTGGTTAAGACGCTGAACTGCAGTCAGGTTAAGACCATGGTGTGGACGACGAGCATGCAGATGAGCTTTCCTGAGACGGTTTCTGACAGTTGTTGCAGAAATGATTCGGTTGTGCAATAATGGTAACATCAATCATGAATAATTAATTAGCAGAATACAATCAAGAGGGAGCGATGCTCCCACAACCATGCCCTCTCCGTCAGTCCCTTTTAGTCCTGCTCTGAGACGTCTTTCTGACCATCTCTTCAGGAATGAGTCCAAAAGCACCAAGGCCTCCTGGCCACAAGGTGACGCTGTGCTGCTGTGGATGGCTGCTGTACTGCACACTACTAATCCTTTCTTCATAACGGAAAAGTCTTTGGGCAAGGACATCCCCAGCTCAGCTAAAACCTATTGACAACTGCATGCTGTTTTCAAGGGATTGTTTAATAAATGTTAACTATTTGGCCGCGATTTCATCACCTCTTGAGACGCATAGATCATAACTACAAATATCAAATCAAATGTATTTATATAGCCCTTCGTACATCAGCTGATATCTCAAAGTGCTGTACAGAAACCCAGCCTAAAACACCAAACAGCAAGCAATGCAGATGTAGAAGCACGGTGGCTAGGAAAAACTCCCTAGAAAGGCCAAAACCTAGGAAGAAACCTAGAGAGCAATCAGGCTATGTGGGGTGGCCAGTCCTCTTCTGGCTGTGCCGGGTGGAGATTATAACAGAACATGGCCAAGATGTTCAAATGTTCATAAATGTCCAGCATGGTCAAATAATAATAAGGCAGAACAGTTGAAACTGGAGCAGCTGCATGGCCAGGTGGACTGGGGACAGCAAGGAGTCATCATGTCAGGTAGTCCTGAGGCATGGTCCTAGGGCTCAGGTCCTCCGAGAGAGCGAAAGAGAGAATTAGAGAGAACACTTAAATTCACACAGGACACCGAATAGCACAGGAGAAGTACTCCAGATATAACAAACTGACCCTAGCCCCCCGACGCATAAACTACTGCAGCATAAATACTGGCGGCTGAGACAGGAGGGGTCAGGAGACACTGTGGCCCCATCCGATGACAGCCCCGGACAGGGCCAAACAGGAAGGATATAACCCCACCCACTTTGCCAAAGCACAGCCCCCACACCACTAGAGGGATATCTTCAACCACCAACTTACCATCCTGAGACGAGGCCGAGTATAGCCCACAAAGATCTCCGCCACGGCACAACCCAAGGGGGGGCGCCAATCCAGACAGGAAGATCACATCAGTGACTCAACCCACTCAAGTGACGCACCCCTCCTAGGGACAGTATGAAAGAGCCCTAGTAAGCCAGTGACTCAGCCCCTATAATAGGGTTAGAGGCAGAGAATCCCAGTGGAAAGAGGGGAACTGGCCAGGCAGAGACCGCAAGGGCGGTTTGTTGCTCCAGAGCCTTTCCTTTCACCTTCACACTCCTGGGCCAGACTACACTCAATCATATGACCCACTGAAGAGATGAGTCTTCAGTAAAGACTTAACGGTTGAGACCGAGTTTGCGTCTCTCACATGGGTAGGCAGACCATTCCATAAAAATGGAGCTCTATAAGAGAAAGCCCTGCCTCCAGCTGTTTGCTTAGAAATTCTAGGGACAATTAGGAGGCCTGCGTCTTGAGACCGTAGCGTACGTGTAGGTATGTTTATTTATTTATTTATTTATTTTACCTTTATTTAACCAGGTAGGCAAGTTGAGAACAAGTTCTCATTTACAATTGCGACCTGGCCAAGATAAAGCAAAGCAGTTCGACAGATAAAACGACACAGAGTTACACATGGAGTAAAAACAAACATACAGTCAATAATGCAGTATAAACAAGTCTATATACAATGTGAGGTGAGAAGGGAGGTAAAGGCAAAAAAGGCCATGATGGCAAAGTAAATACAATATAGCAAGTAAAATACTGGAATGGTAGTTTTGCAATGGAAGAATGTGCAAAGTAGAAATAAAAAATAATGGGGTGCAAAGGAGCAAAATAAATAAATAAATTAAAATTAAATACAGTTGGGAAAGAGGTAGTTGTTTGGGCTAAATTATAGGTGGGCTATGTACAGGTGCAGTAATCTGTGAGCTGCTCTGACAGTTGGTGCTTAAAGCTAGTGAGGGAGATAAGTGTTTCCAGTTTCAGAGATTTTTGTAGTTCGTTCCAGTCATTGGCAGCAGAGAACTGGAAGGAGAGGCGGCCAAAGAAAGAATTGGTTTTGGGGGTGACTAGAGAGATATACCTGCTGGAGCGTGTGCTACAGGTGGGAGATGCTATGGTGACCAGCGAGCTGAGATAAGGGGGGACTTTACCTAGCAGGGTCTTGTAGATGACATGGAGCCAGTGGGTTTGGCGACGAGTATGAAGCGAGGGCCAGCCAACGAGAGCGTACAGGTCGCAATGGTGGGTAGTATATGGGGCTTTGGTGATAAAACGGATTGCACTGTGATAGACTGCATCCAATTTGTTGAGTAGGGTATTGGAGGCTATTTTGTAAATGACATCGCCAAAGTCGAGGATTGGTAGGATGGTCAGTTTTACAAGGGTATGTTTGGCAGCATGAGTGAAGGATGCTTTGTTGCGAAATAGGAAGCCAATTCTAGATTTAACTTTGGATTGGAGATGTTTGATATGGGTCTGGAAGGAGAGTTTACAGTCTAACCAGACACTTAAGTATTTGTAGTTGTCCACGTATTCTAAGTCAGAGCCGTCCAGAGTAGTGATGTTGGACAGGCGGGTAGGTGCTGGTAGCGATCGGTTGAAGAGCATGCATTTAGTTTTACTTGTATTTAAGAGCAATTGGAGGCCACGGAAGGAGAGTTGTATGTACGGCAGGACCAAATCAGAGAGATAGGTAGATAGGTAGGAGCAAGCCCATGTAATGCTTTGTAGATTAGCAGTAAAACCTTGAAATCAGCCCTCTCCTTGACAGGAAGCCAGTGTAGGGAGGCTAGCACTGTAATATGATACATCTAGTCAGGATTCTAGCAGCCGTATTTAGCACTAACTGAAGTTTATTTAGTGCTTTATCTGGGTAGCCGGAAAGTAGAGCATTGCAGTAGTCTAACCTAGAAGTGACAAAAGCATGGATGAATTTTTCTGCATTTTTGAACAGAAAGTTTCTGATTTTTGCAATGTTACGTAGATGGAAAAAAAGCTGTCCTTAAAACAGTCTTGATATGTTCTTCAAAAGAGAGATCAGGGTCCAGATTAACGCCGAGGTCCTTCAGTTTTATTTGAGACGACTGTACAACCATTAAGATTGATTGTCAGATTCAACAGAAGATCTCTTTGTTTCTTGGGACCTAGAACAAGCATCTCCTGTTTTGTCCGAGTTTAAAAGTATAAAGTTTGCAGCCATCCACTTCCTTATGTCTGAAACACATGCTTCTAGCGAGGGCAATTTTGGGGCTTCACCATGTTTCATTGAAATGTACAGCTGTGTGTCAACCGCATAGCAGTGAAATAGCCTCACGATATCTCTCAATATTGGCCACCATTTAATTGGATATTTGAGTGATATAAAAATTTGTGTACTATACCTGACAAGTATGAGTGGTTTAGGTTAATTTCACATCCTTCGTGGGCTCTGCCTTTCAAGCAGCAGAAGGGGGACAGTAGGTCCGACTTACAACTTTACCAGGATGAGGATTTTGCCGATGTCAAGCTCTGTCCAAAAGCCTAATTTCTGAGGCAAGCTAAATGACACGATGTTTGCTTAGCAAGCTAGCTAGCTACATACCAAATGGATAGGCTACGCTCACGTATCTGAAATTGCATTATCAATTGATGTTTACTGATCATCGAAAGCATGGGGTTACTTGTTGTATAATTCTGATAGAGCTAAATGTGTAATCAGAATTGTGAAATTACTTTTTATTTAATTTATTTTATTTCACCTTTTATTTAACCAGGTAGGCTAGTTGAGAACAAGTTCTCATTAACAACTGCGACCTGGCCAAGACAAAGCAAAGGAATTGGCTTTGGGGGTAACCAGTGAAATATACCTGCTGGAGGTGGGTGCTGCTATGGTGACCAGTGAACTAAGAAGGCGGGACTTTACCTAGCGAGGACTTGTAGAAGACCTGTAGCCAGTGGGTTTGGCAATGAGTATGAAGTGAGTGCCAGCCAACGAGAGAGTACAGGTCGCAATGGTGGGTAGTATATGGGGCTTTGGTGACAAAACGGATGGCATTGTGATAGACTGCATCCAATTTGTTGAGTAGAGTGTTGGAGGCTATTTTGTAAATGACATCGCCGAAGTCGAGGATCGATAGGATAGTCAGTTTTACGAGGGTATGTTTGGCAGCATGAGTGAAGGATGCTTTGTTGCGAAATAGGAAGCCGATTTCTAGATTACATTTTCGATTGGAGATGCTTAATGTGGGTCTGGAAGGAGAGTTTACAGTTTAACCAGACACCTAGGTATTTGTAGTGGTCCACATATTCTAGGTCAGAACTGTCCAGAGTAGTGATGCTGGACGTGCGGGCAGGTGCGGGCAGCGATCGGTTGAAGAGCATGCATTTAGTTTTACTTGCATTTATGAGTAGTTGGATGCCACGGAAGGAGAGTTGTAATGGCATTGAAGCTCGTCTTGAGGTTAGTTAGCGCAGTGTCCAAAGAAGGGCCAGATGTATACAGAATGGTGTCGTCACCCCCATAGACTGCCAGAGGTCCGGACAACATTGTACTCTATCAGAGAAGTAGTTGGTGAACCAGGCGAGGCAGTAATTTGAGAAACCAAGGCTGTTGAGTCTGCCGATAAGAATGTGGTGATTGACAGAGTCGAAAGCCTTGGCCAGGTCGATGAATACGGCTGCACAGTATTGTCTCTTATCGATGACCGTTATGATATCGTTTAGGACCTTGAGCGTGGCTGAGGTGCACCCATGACCAGCTCGGAAGCCAGATTGCAAAGAGGAGAAGGTATGTTGGGATTAGAAGTGGTCGGTGATCTGTTTGTTAATTAACCTCTCTGGGATATGTGGGACGGTAGCGTCCCACCTCGCCAACAGCCAGTGAAAATGCAGGGCGCCAAATTCAAAACAACAGAAATCCCATAATTCAAATTCCTCAAATATACAAGTATTTTACACCATTTTAAAGATAAACTTGTTGTAAATCCAGCCACAGTGTCCGATTTCAAAAAGGTTTTACGACGAAAGCACACCAAACAATTATGTTAGGTCAGTACCTCGTCACAGAGAAACACAGCCATTTTTCCAGCCCAAGAGAGGAGTCACAAAGCAGAAATAGAGATAAAATGAATCACTAACCTTTGATGATCTTCATCAGATGACATTCATAGGACTTCACGTTACACAATACATGTATGTTTTGTTCGATAAAGTTCATATTTATATCCAAAAATCTCAGTTTACATTGGCGCGTTATGTTCAGTAGTTCCAAAACATTCGGTGATTTTGCAGAGAGCCACATCAATTTACAGAAATACTCATAATAAAAGATACAAGTGTAATGCATGGAATTTTAGATCCACTTCTCCTTAATGCAACCGCGGTGTCAGATTTTTAAAAAACTTTACGGAAAAAGCACACCATTCAATAATACAGCGCTCAGACAACAAAACAAGCCAAACCGATACCCGCCATGTTGTGGAGTCAACAGAAGTCAGAAATAGCATTATAAATATTCACTTTGATCTTCATCAGAATGCACTCCCAGGAATCCCAGTTCCACAATAAATGTTTGTTTTGTTCGATAAAGTCCATTTATGTCCAAATACCTCCTTTTTGTTCGCATTTAGTACACAATCCAAACTCGCGAGGCGCGGGCAAGTCCAGGCGAAAAGTCATATTACAGTTCGTAGAAACATGTCAAACGAAGTATAGAATCAATCTTTAGAATGTTTTTATCATAAATCTTCAATGTTTCAACCGGAGAATTCCTTTGTCTGTAGAAATGCAATGGAAGGCAGCTAACTCTCATGTGAGCGCGCGTTATCAGCTCATGGCACTCTGCCAGACCCCTGACTCAATCAGCTCTCATTCCCCCCTCCTTCACAGTAGAAGCCTCAACAACGTTCTAAAGACTGTTGACATCTAGTGGAAGCCTTACACTGAATCCAAACCGGCTGCGCGCGTGCGCTATCGTGCATACATTTATTTTGCCCCCCCCACACCAAACGCGTTCATGACACGCAGGTTAAAATGTCAAACAAACTCTGAACCAATGACATTAACTTGGGGACAGGTTGAAAAACATTAAACATGTATGGCAATTTAGCTAGTTAGCTTGCACCTGCTAGCTAACGTTAATTTGTCCTATTTACCTAGCTTGCACTTGCTAGCTAATTTGTCCTGGGATATAAACATTGAGTTGTTATTTTACCTGAAATGCACAAGGACCTCTACTCCGACAATTAATCCACACATAAAACAGATAACCGAATCGTTTCTAGTCATCTTTCCTCCTTCGTGGGTATAACCAATGAGGAGATGGCACGTGGGTACCTGCTTCTATAAACCAATGAGGAGATGGGAGAGGCAGGACTTGCAGTGCGATCTGCGTCAGAAATAGGAATGAGTTCTATTTTAGCCCTTGGCAATACAGACGCTCGTTGGCGCGCGCACAATAATTGATTAACAAGGATTTCAAAATTTGCGACGTGTCCGGTCTGGTCAGCATGTTAAGAAGTGCAATATGACCCCATAGACACTGTATATTCGATAGGTAATGACTTGAAAAACTACAAACCTCAGCTTTCCCACTTCCTGGCTGGATTTTTTTCTCTGGTTTTTCCCTGCCATATGAGTTCTGTTATACTCACAGACATCATTCAAACAGTTTTAGAAACTTCAGAGTTTTCTATCCAAATCTACTAATATTATGCATATATTAGCAACTGGTCCTGAGTAGCAGGCAGTTTACTCTGGGCACCTTATTCGTCCAAGCTACTCAATATTGTCCCCCAGTCCCAAAGAAGATTTAACTTGGCTTTCGAAGACCTTAGAAAGGCAGGGTAGGATAGATATAGGTCTGTAGCAGTTTGGTTCTAGAGTGTCTCCCCCTTTGAAGAGGGGGATGACCGCGGCAGCTTTCCAATCTTTGGGGATCTCAGACAATATGAAAGAGGTTGAACAGGCTAGCAATAGGGGTTGCAACAATTTTGGCAGATCATTTTAGAAAGAGAGGGTCCAGATTGTCTAACCCGGCTGATTTGTAGGGTTCCAGATTTTGAAGTTATTTCAGAACATCAGCTATCTAGATTTGCGTGAAGGAGATGGAGAGGCTTGGGCGAGTTGCTGTGGGGGGTACAGGGCAGGTGACCGGGGTAGGGGTAGCCAGGTGGAAAGCATGGCCAGCCATAGAAAAATGCTTATTGAAAATTTAAAAAGTATCGCTATTTATCGGTGGTGACCGTGTTTCCTAGCCTCAGTGCAGTGGGCCCAGCTGGGAGGAGGTGCTCTTATTCTCCATGGACTTTAGTGTCCCAGAATTTTTTTGAGTTTGTGCTACAGGATACAAATTTCTCTTTGAAAAAGCTAGTCTTAGCTTTCCTAACTGCTTGTATGTATTGGTTCCTGACTTCCCTGAAAAGTTTCATATCACAGGGACTATTTGATGCTAATACAATACACCACAGGATGTTTTTGTGCTGGTCGAGGGCAGTCAGGTTTGGAGTGAACCAAGGGCTATATCTGTTCCTGGTTCAATTTTTTTTGAATGCGGCATTCAAAAAATGTAGAACCAGGAACAGATATAGCCCTTGGTGAGGAAGGCACTTTTTAAAGAATAACCAGGCATTTTCTACTGATGGGATGAGGTCAATATCCTTCCAGGATATCCGGGCCAGGTCGATTAGAAAGGCCTGCTCGCTTAAGTGTTTTAGGGAGCGTTTGACAGTGATGAGGGGTGGTCGTTTGACCACAGACCCATTACTGATATAGGCAATGAGGCAGTGATCGCTGAGATCTTGGTTGAAGACCTCCGAGGTGTATTTGGAGGGCAAGTTGGTTAGGATGATATCTATGAGTGTGGAATGTTTACGGATTTGGGGTTGTACCTGGTATGTTCATTGATCATTTGTGTGAGATTGAGGGCATCAAGCTTAGATTTTAGGATGGCCGGTGTATTCAGCATGTCCCAGTTTAGGTCACCTAGCAGCACGAGCACTGAAGATGGATGGGGGGCAATCAATTCACATATGGTGTCCAGGGCACAGCTGGGGGCAGAGGGTGGTCTATAGCATGCGTAAACGGTGAGAGACTTGTTTCTGGAAAGGTGGATTTTTAGAAGTAGAAGCTCGAATTGTTTTGGCACAGACCTGGATAGTATGACAGAACTCTGCAGGCTCTCTCTGCAGTAGATTGCAACTCCGCCCCCTTTGCAGTTCTATCTTGTTGGAAAATGTTGTAGTTGGGATGGAAATTTCAGGGTTTTTGGTGGTCTTCCTAAGCCAGGATTCAAACACGGCTAGGACATTGGGGTTGGCAGAGTGTGCTAAGCCAGTGAATAAAGCAATCTTGGGGAGGAGGCTTCTAATCTTAACATGCATGAAACCATTGCTTTTATGGTTGCAGAAGTCAACAAATGAGAGTGCCTGGGGAATAGGTGTAGTACTGGGGGCCTGAGTTAACCTCTTCATCACCAGAGGAAGAGTTGGATAAGGGTACGGCTGAAGGTTATGAGAACTGGTTGTCTAGTGCATTCAGAGATTTAAAGGAACAGGTTTCTGGGTGTCCTAGAATAGATTCAAGGCATAATGTACAGACAAAGGTATGGTAGGATGTGAATACAGTGGAGGTAAACCTAGGCATAGAGTGACGATGAGAGAGAGATTGTCTCTAGAAACATAATTTAAACCAGGTGATGTCACTGCATGTGTGGGATGTGGAACTGAAGGGTTAGCTAAGGCATATTGAGCAGGGCTAGATGCTCTACAGTGAAATAAGACAATAATCACTAACCAGAACAGCAATGGACAAGGCATATTGACGGGCCGGGGCTAGCAAGCTAGCAGAAAGGCCTTAGAGGGACATCGCGATGGAAGAAGTCTGTTGTAGCCTCCTCTTTCGGTTCCGTCGGCAGACCAGCCGTGATGGATTAGTAGGGTTCCGTGTAGTAAAGGTGCCCAGTCCAATTGGCAAAATAGTTATCGTGGCCCAAGAAATTGTCCGACTGCTCTTTGAGAGTTGAAGATGATAAAACCAAATAGTGACCACATTTATTTAACAATCCCGTGAAAACGACACAGTTGTCAATATTTTTAGCGGAGCTGGTGGTCTCCCAGCAGTCAAATTGAATGCTCTGCACCGTATTGTGACTTTTGATTGATAACAAACTATAGGCTACCAGCCGTGCACGCAGTGGATTAGGGAACTGTCCGTTATTTGTGTGGTGCTAAAACGTATTTATCTCCCCCACATGAGAATACATTGCCAAGTGTTCGTGTGCTTTCCCTGGCTAGCCTAGCTCATGCAGAAATGCCTAACCCAGGAAATAAAAAGAGAGGTTTTGAAATAGGCCAACACCATCGTGGAATCAGGTGCTGCGTAAATTAAATCCCTGGTTTGGTTTGGAAGGATTTTGTAGTCATTGTGGACAAGGACAACAACCCCTTAGATGGATACACAGCCAGCAAAAAGTGCGTGCAGGTATTTATTTACGATTTGGCTAATTCAGTTTATCATTTAGTAATGACTTTAATTCATACTTTTGGTAATTTAGACCAGTGGTATTCAAAGTGGGAATACACAAATGTTATTGAGAAATTATTTGAAAAATACAATTTTACTGAGTAAATGTAAGTATTGGTCCTCTTAATTTTGATAAGAGACAAATGTAATGAATTGAATGTTATTTGATTTTTAAAATATACATTTACCAAATTACTATTATTTTTTTAAATCGAGTCGTTTGGCTTGGGGTCGCCGGAAATTGGGTCCTCAGGAATTTTGCCCCCCCAAAAATGTGGTCCCTACTGAAAAAGTTTTCTTACCACTGATATACCATATGCAGGCCAAAATGTTTGAGTTGCCTATAGGCTATCAAATCAAATTTTATTTGTCACATACACATGGTTAGCAGATGTTAATGCGAGTGTAGCGAAATGCTTGTGCTTCTAGTTCTGACAATGCAGTAATAACCAACAAGTAATCTAACAATTCCAAAACTACTGTCTTACACTTGTGTGTATAAGGGGATAAAGAATATGTACATAAAGATATATGAATGAGTGATGGTACAGAGCGGCATAGGCAAGATACAGTAGATGGTATCGAGTACAGTATATACATATGAGATGAGTATGTAAACAAAGTGGCATAGTTAAAGTGGCTAGTGATACATGTATTACATAAAGATGCAGTAGATGATAGAGTACAGTATATACGTATACATATGAGATGAATAATGTAGGGTATGTAAACATTATATTAGGTAGCATTGTTTAAAGTGGCTAGTGATATATTTTACATAATTTCCCATCAATTCGCATTATTAAAGTGGCTGGAGTTGAGTCAGTGTGTTGACAGCAGCCACTCAATGTTAGTGGTGGCTGTTTAACAGTCTGATGGCCTTGAGATAAGCTGTTTTTCAGTCTCTCGGTCCCAGCTTTGATGCACCTGTACTGACCTCGCCTTCTGGATGATAGCGGGGTGAACAGGCAGTGGCTCGGGTGGTTGTTGTCCATGATGATCTTTATGGCCTTCCTGTGACATCGGGTGGTGTAGGTGTCCTGGAGGGCAGGTAGTTTGCCCCCGGTGATGCGTTGTGCAGACCTCACTACCCTCTGGAGAGCCTTACGGTTGTGGGCGGAGCAGTTGCCGTACCAGGCGGTGATACAGCCCGCCAGGATGCTCTCGATTGTGCATCTGTAGAAGTTTGTGAGTGCTTTTGGTGACAAGCCAAATTTCTTCAGCCTCCTGAGGTTGAAGAGGCGCTGCTGCGCCTTCTTCACGATGCTGTCTGTGTGGGTGGACCAATTCAGTTGGTCTGTGATGTGTATGCCGAGGAACTTAAAACCTGCTACCCTCTCCACTACTGTTCCATCGATGTGGATAGGGGGGTGTTCCCTCTGCTGTTTCCTGAAGTCCACAATCATCTCCTTAGTTTTGTTGACGTTGAGTGTGAGGTTATTTTCCTGACACCACACTCCGAGGGCCCTCACCTCCTCCCTGTAGGCCGTCTCGTCGTTGTTGGTAATCATGCCTACCACTGTTGTCGTCCGCAAACTTGATGATTGAGTTGGAGGCGTGCGTGGCCACGCAGTTGTGGGTGAACAGGGAGTACAGGAGAGGGCTCAGAACGCACCCTTGTGGGGCCCCAGTGTTGAGGATCAGCGGGGTGGAGATGTTGTTGCCTACCCTCACCACCTGGGGGTGGCCCATCAGGAAGTCCAGTACCCAGTTGCACAGGGTGGGGTCGAGACCCAGGGTCTCGAGCTTGATGACGAGCTTGGAGGGTACTATGGTGTTAAATGTCGAGCTGTAGTCGATGAACAGCATTCTCACATAGGTATTCCTCTTGTCCAGATGGGTTAGGGCAGTGTTCAGTGTGGTTGAGATTGCATCGTCTGTGGACCTATTTGGGCGGTAAGCAAATTGGAGTGGGTCTAGGGTGTCAGTTAGGGTGGAGGTGATATGGTCCTTGACTAGTCTCTCAAAGCACTTCATGATGACGGAAGTGAGTGCTACGGGGCGGTGGTATATATTCGATTCTGGTAATTATTTAAGTTTCAATTCGATTATTATGGTGGCAGGTAGGCTAGTGGCTAAGAGCGTTGGGCCAGTAACCGAAAGATCGCTGGTTCGAATCCCCTAGCCGGCAAGTTGGTAAATCTGCCGTTCTGCGGTTGAGCAAGGCAGTTAACTCCAAGCAACAATTTCTCCCCGGGCGCCAATGACGTCGATTAAAGGCAGCCCCCGCACATCTTTGATTCAGAGGGGTTGGGTTAAATGCAGAAGACACATTTTGGTTGAATGCATTCAGTTATGCAACTGGCTAGGTTTTCCGTTTCCCATATCTAAACAATATTGAATGTAATGGTTTTGTTATGTCTGCTATAGATTTTTATTAGATTTTTATTAGGTAAGGCTAATTAGCAGAGCGATTTGTAAACATTTTAAGACATTGTTCTCAATTCATGGCATGGTTTTCCTTTATCCAAATGTTGAATAGACATGCAGCCCAATTAATTCACGCAGGGAGGGGAATAGTAGCCTACTGCTCAGGGAGGGGAATAGTAGCCTTCCGCTCAGGGAGGGGAATAGTAGCCTTCCGCTCAGGGAGGGGAATAGTAGCCTACCGCTCAGGGAGGGGAATAGTAGCCTACCGCTCAGGGAGGGGAATAGTAGCCTACCGCTCAGGGAGGGGAATAGTAGCCTACCGCTCAGGGAGGGGAATAGTAGCCTACCGCTCAGGGAGGGGAATAGTAGCCTACCGCTCAGGGAGGGGAATAGTAGCCTACCGCTCAGGGAGGGGAATAGTAGCCTACCGCTCAGGGAGGGGAATAGTAGCCTACCGCTCAGGGAGGGGAATAGTAGCCTACCGCTCAGGGAGGGGAATAGTAGCCTACCGCTCAGGGAGGGGAATAGTAGCCTACCGCTCAGGGAGGGGAATAGTAGCCTACCGCTCAGGGAGGGGAATAGTAGCCTACCGCTCAGGGAGGGGAATAGTAGCCTTCCTCCCAGGGAGGGGAATAGTAGCCTTCCTCCCAGGGAGGGGAATAGTAGCCTTCCTCCCAGGGAGGGGAATAGTAGCCTTCCTCCCAGGGAGGGGAATAGTAGCCTTCCTCCCAGGGAGGGGAATAGTAGCCTTCCTCCCAGGGAGGGGAATAGTAGCCTTCCTCCCAGGGAGGGGAATAGTAGCCTTCCTCCCAGGGAGGGGAATAGTAGCCTTCCTCCCAGGGAGGGGAATAGTAGCCTTCCTCCCAGGGAGGGGAATAGTAGCCTTCCTCCCAGGGAGGGGAATAGTAGCCTTCCTCCCAGGGAGGGGAATAGTAGCCTTCCTCCCAGGGAGGGGAATAGTAGCCTTCCTCCCAGGGAGGGGAATAGTAGCCTTCCTCCCAGGGAGGGGAATAGTAGCCTTCCTCCCAGGGAGGGGAATAGTAGCCTTCCTCCCAGGGAGGGGAATAGTAGCCTTCCTCCCAGGGAGGGGAATAGCAGCCTTCCTCCCAGGGCGGGGAATAGCAGCCTTCCTCCCAGGGCGGGGAATAGCAGCCTTCCTCCCAGGGAGGGGAATAGCAGCCTTCCTCCCAGGGAGGGGAATAGCAGCCTTCCTCCCAGGGAGGGGTATAGCAGCCTTCCTCCCAGGGAGGGGAATAGCAGCCTTCCTCCCAGGGAGGGGAATAGCAGCCTTCCTCCCAGGGAGGGGAATAGCAGCCTTCCTCCCAGGGAGGGGAATAGCAGCCTTCCTCCCAGGGAGGGGAATAGCAGCCTTCCTCCCAGGGAGGGGAATAGCAGCCTTCCTCCCAGGGAGGGGAATAGCAGCCTTCCTCCCAGGGAGGGGAATAGCAGCCTTCCTCCCAGGGAGGGGAATAGCAGCCTTCCTCCCAGGGAGGGGAATAGCAGCCTTCCTCCCAGGGAGGGGAATAGCAGCCTTCCTCCCAGGGAGGGGAATAGCAGCCTTCCTCCCAGGGAGGGGAATAGTAGCTAATCTGGAGTCATATAAACAATTAAATACATTGTAATTTGGCGGGTAATGTATCGGCTTTCAGAAGCAATTCTATGAGGGTGGGTCGGGTTGTGGAGAAAAATCTGTCCTGATGTCGGATATTAGTAGGGGTTCAGAATTGATGTGGTCGGCGTGGGGGGTGATTGGCTCCAAAAAACGGACCCCGTGTTAGACTCTAGGTAGAACATACTGATGGGCTCCATGACTCACTATAAATACATACACTTAGCTACATGGTAAACACCACTCATGACTGATATTTTTTCTGTAGGTGTGACACAATATATGGTCAGTTTTGTTTATTTTGTGTTTTAGATTTTTAAGAAATTGTTTGAGCCATAATTTGTATTACTTTTATTAATTATTGTGGTCATGTGGTTTGGCAAGAAGAATGCCCCTCTTCCCACAGGTGTTATTACTACCACTGAGGGTTTAGAGCTTGAGGTAGTCACCTCATACAAGTACTTGGGAGTAATGGCTAGACGGTGCACTGTCCTTCTCTCAGCACATATCAAAGCTGCAGGCTAAAGTTAAATCTAGACTTGGTTTCCTCTATCGTAATTGCGCCTCTTTCACACCAGCTGCCAAACTAACCCTGATTCAGACGACCATGCTACCCATGCTAGATTACGGAGACATAATTTATAGATTTATTTGATTTATTTCACCTTTATTTAACCAGGTAGGCTAGTTGAGAACAAGTTCTCATTTACAACTGCGACCTGACCAAGATAAAGCATAGCAGTGTGAACAGACAACAACACAGTTACACATGGGTAAACAATAAACACTGGAGTGATAAATGGTCAGATGGTCATGTGCAGGTAGAGATACTGGTGTGCAAAAGAGCAGAAAAGTAAATAAATAAAAACAGTATGGGGATGAGGTAGGTAAATTGGGTGGGCTATTTACCGATGGACTATGTACAGCTGCAGCGATCAGTTAGCTGCTCAGATAGCAGATGCTTAAAGTTGGTGAGGGAGATAAAGTCTCCAACTTCAACGATTTTTGCAATTCGTTCCAGTCACAGGCAGCAGAGAACTGGAAGGAAAGGCGGCCAAATGAGGTGTTGGCTTTAGGGATGATCAGTGAGATACACCTGCTGGAGCGCATGCTACGGGTGGGTGTTGCCATCGTGACCAGTGAACTGACATAAGGCGGAGCTTTATCTAGCATGGACTTGTAGATGACCTGGAGCCAGTGGGTCTGGTGACGAATATGTAGCGAGGGCCAGCCGACTACAGCATACAGGTTGCAGTGGTGGGTGGTATAGTTTAGTAACAAAACGGATGGCACTGTGATAAACTGCATCCAGTTTGCTGAGTAGAGTATTGGAAGCTATTTTGTAGATGACTTCGCCGAAGTCGAGGATCGGTAGGATAGTCAGTTTTACTAGGGTAGATCAGCAGGTAAGGGTGCTCTTGAGTGGTTAGATGTTCTTTACCATTTGGCCATCAGATTAGCCACCAATGCTCTTTATAGGACACATCACTGCAATCTATGCTCCTCTGTAAACTGGTCATCTCTGTATACCTGTTGCAAGACCTACTGGTTGATGCTTATTTGTAAAAACCCTCTTAGGTCTCACTTCCCCCTATCTGAGATATCGACTGCAGCCCTCATTCTCCACATACAACACCCGATCTGCCAGTCACATTCTGTTAAAGGTCTCCAAAACGCACACATCCCTGGGTCGCTCCTCTTTTCAGTTCGCTGCAGCAAGCGACTGGAACGGGCTGCAACAAACACTCAAACTGGACAGTTATCTCAATCTCTTCATTCAAAGACTCAATCATGGACACCCTTACTGACATTTGTGGCTGCTTTGTATGATGTATTGTTGTCTCTACCTTCTTGACCTTTGTGCTGTTGACTTTGCCCAATAATGTTTGTACCATGTTTTTGTGCTGCTACCATGTTGTTGTGTTGCTACCATTCTGTGTTGTCATGTGTTGCTGCCTTGTTATGTTGTTGTCTTAGGTCTCTTTATGTAGTGTTGTGTCTCTCTTGTTGTGATGTGTGTTTTGTCCTACATTTATTTATTTAAATCCCAGGCCCCGTCCCCACAAGGAGGCTTTTTGCCTTTTGGTAGGCTGTCATTGTAACTGACTTGCCTAGTTAAAATTTTTATTTATTTATTGGATTCCTCCAGGTTTATGCATTAATATGCACTGAAGTGTATTGGTGTCACTATCTAGATGGAGTCAGCAGATCTGTTGGTTGGTGGCCTTTACATTGGGCGGTATCGCATTAGTGAAAACCAAGACTGTTCTCAGGGCAGTTGCCGATTTCGACTGGCAGAAGTGACGTTTCGTAGCATGTTAGGATAATTAACGTGGCAGGTTATGATAATTAGGTTAAAGTTAGGTAAAATGCTAAATTTGTCCACGACGCGACTCGAACATACAGTATCTCGCTATAACCAGGCCTGCCCTAAGAACAGTTTTGGTTTCCACTAATGCGATGCTGTTTAAACTGGTGATGGTGACCTCACTTCCTCAATCGAAGGAAGTTTTCCTGAAAAACCAGCCTACTTCCCGTTGTCTCAAAGTGTATCCTGTTTTACAGGTGTGTAATGTATAACTATACACAATATACGTCGACATAGTACGATAACATGTTTCGCTAACTATTTAATGGGTTGTGTGATGATTAAGGTGCATTTTTGAGTTTGTCGAAGCTAGAAAATGCTAGCCAAGTATCCCCATTGACAATGGAATTGTCAGTAATGGAGCCACGCTAGGTGTGTAATCGTTAGTTCAAACAGTTGCAAAACGCAAAACGAGAGTTTATATTGGAAAATGCAGGTAGCTAGATCCATTTTCGTTTCGTTTAAGAAACGTTTTGCAACAGATTCGGCGTTATGAATACGCCCATGACATGATGCAAATCTAAACAAAATGGCGTCGCGGACTTTTCTAAATTGTAAATATACAGTACATTTTTAAACTCCGGGTTACTTTATTTTGTTCATCCAAGCCTCAGGTTATATACTTATGTTGCACAATTGAATCATTCTAGTTTAGATGTTTTAGTAATTTATTTATTTTCCGTAATATAATGCTTCGAAAGTTAGCTAGCTAGCCTCATGCTGGGCGCTAGTTTAGCCCTAGCCTATAATATATGCGTCGATGTAGCTACGTACTTGTATTGGTTTAACTGGTAGTTTAAGCACTGCTAGCGGGAGTCATTGTTGTCAATTGTGTAGCATTGGGTAACGTTTATGTTTACACTGCTACAGTGGTGAGCCTGTTTGTGTCGGACAAACAAGCACACGATTAGATGGTTATACATTCTAGATAGCATACCCTTTGCGCTATTTGTAAGTGATTAGTATTTATTTTCGCACATATATTAATTAGAAATATCTATATGTACTGTTAGACAACCATAGTATATATTTTTAATGTAACTGTTTTTATATAGTTAATGAGAACTGATTTAATATTTTTCAACAAAGCAATTGTAATGAACCAGATAGTTGACCCTTTTGGGGAAACACGTTTATTAAATTCGATTTAAGAGGACTTTACCTGAAACCAGCCAACTTTTACTTGTCTCTGCGTTACAGGTACATGTATTTGTTTTCCTGGTCTCATTCATGGAACCTGGAACATTAGCCCACTCTGTACAGTCTGACATTTGTTGAGCTAGCTAAAAGGATACTTGTTATTAGTTAATGTAATAATAATCAAAACTCTTTCTGCTCTATCCCCCCTCTCTCTAGGTCCTACGTGGGCACCTCCAGTAGTAACAGTGACCCAATCCAGTCTCCTTCCCCACTCCTATTCCCTCCGCCCCCCTTCCTTCAGCCACAGTGTCACTGTCCAGTCGCCCATCATAGGTGTGACCCCCTCCATCCAATCCCCCATGCCCCCCCACCCCCACCCACTAATGACAGCCCACTTCCAGCTACCCCCACACTCCACCTCACACCAACCCCCCCCCATGGTTCTCAACATGCCACCCTACCCCTTGGCCCAGCCCCCTGTCGCCTCCTTGCCCCTTTCCTCCACCTCAGGGGGTCCGGGTGGGACACACCCCAACCAACACAACCAAAATGTGATGGGGAACGGTCATCTGATGCCGCACCCCCTCATACAGCCCCCCGTCCTGCCTCTGACCAATGGGCAGTTGGTGCCGCCGCTTCCGTCTACTCTAGTAGCCTATCAGGATGATCCTAGAGGGCCCAACGGGCTGCAGATGCTGAGGACTGTGGGAATGGGGAAGTACGAGTTCACAGACCCGGGACATCCTAAAGGTAAGACAGACCCACTCTGACTGGGCAAGCATGCAGACACACACACACACACACACACACCAAAGGTAAGATGGGCCCTCTCCACATGGGTAAGCACAGAACCCTTGCTTCTGTATTTTGGTTTATGCACTTTATTTTCCACTTAATTAGTTCAGGTTTTATCAGCGTAGAACCCATCTTTTTTTCTTGGCAGAGTGTTTGTACAGGGAACCGCTTCTCTGGGTAGAGTGGTTTGTACGGGGAACCGCTTCGCTGGGTAGAGAGTGGTTTGTACGGGGAACAGCTTCTCTGGGTAGAGAGAGGTTTGTACAGGGAACCGCTTCTCTGGGTAGAGTGGTTTGTACGGGGAACCGCTTCGCTGGGTAGAGAGTGGTTTGTACGGGGTACAGCTTCTCTGGGTAGAGAGTGGTTTGTACGGGGTACAGCTTCTCTGGGTAGAGAGTGGTTTGTACGGGGTACAGCTTCTCTGGGTAGAGAGTGGTTTGTACGGGGTACAGCTTCTCTGGGTAGAGAGTGGTTTGTACGGGGTACCGCTTCTCTGGGTAGAGAGTGGTTTGTACGGGGTACCGCTTCTCTGGGTAGAGAGTGGTTTGTACGGGGAACCGCTTCGCTGGGTAGAGAGTGGTTTGTACGGGGAACCGCTTCTCTGGGTAGAGAGTGGTTTGTACGGGGAACCGCTTCTCTGGGTAGAGAGTGGTTTGTACGGGGAACCGCTTCTCTAGTTTGTGTTGCCAGAATGTCTGTAAACAACACTACAAACACAGTTAACACTACCTATTTGGAAACGGTGCCAGATCTCTACAAAGCTGCACCAAGGTCACGGAATGTACACACACACACAAACTATTATGTTGCTTTAATTTTGCGGCGAGGGGCGCAGCATGGCGAGTGGCGCGGTCTCTGCTGCGTCTCAAAGCTGTACATGTATGTTAACCTTGGAGGTTGTGATGCAGGGCCAGAGACAGATGTACTAAATTCTCTGACCAATTTTCACATTTAATGAAGCTTTTTATTTTCCACTACTCATTAGATTTAGTTTCTCTCTCGTTTTCGCACTATATCAATAAAACGTGAGCAAATGAGTTTCCACATTGATGTAGAAAGCAGTTGTGCCGGTTGGTTCGGACACATTTTAAATGAGACACCAGCTGGTATGGAAACAAACATTTGTCCAGCAGCAGAGCTAGTTAATTTCTGTTGCATCTCCTGTCTCCTTAGATGCTGTCTGGTTTTTGTAATTGGATAAAGGGATGTTTGAGCTGCCATTAAGGTTAACTCACCACTTTTCTGCGATATCCACCATTTTGATCTCAATAAATAATTCACGTGAATCGTGACGATCCGTAAAACGCAGTGTATCACCCTTTGAGTGATGTGTGCTTCATCGAATATCACGTGTCACTGCTATGAACAGCCAGGCGCATCCCCTAACCAGCCGTTAGCCAAATCAGCTACTTCTCTCTGTCCGTTCTTTCTGTGCATTCTCCATAAGTTTAAAATGTTATTTAGCCGTGATGGTGAGCTAGGGTGTGGGGGGTTGGTGTGTGAGGGAAATAGGATGTGTGGGACAGGGAGTAAATTCGTGAGGGAGGGAGAGTGAAGCTGTATGTAAAGTTGTCTGAAAGGTATGCTAAAGATGGTTTCATTTAGACCTAGTGTGTTGTCCCCTTACTGCATCAATGAAATTGCAGATCATTATGTATTTATATTCCTTATTACATTCCTTCTGCCCAATCACAGGTATGGATGTGAGTAAATCTGATTATTTTCTGCAGTAGCCTTTTTGATCGTACAGTAAAAAGTGCAGTGTTAGATTTTTTTATTTTACCTTTACCAGTTAAGAACAAATTCTTATTTTCAATGACGGCTTAGGAACAGTGGGTTAACTGCCTGTTCAGGGGCAGAACGACAGATTTGTACCTTGTCAGCTCGGGGATTTGAACTTGCAACCTTCCGGTTACTAGCCCAATGCTCTAACCACTAGGCTACCCTGCCGTTTCCCCTATGTTAATTTAGCATTTAGGCGTGCCACCGCTGCTAAATAGTTGTCGGCACTCCCAAAAATGACTACTTTCAGTATTTTATATCTTTAAACAAGATCACAAAAAAATAAAAAGTAGACAGTCAGGGAGAATCTAAAATTCAAAAAATGTCATGGCATGAGGCCCCCATTGATTTTGAGTTTCTCAGATAGCATAAGAACATGGCATAAGCCATGGCAAAATGTGCAGAATTGCAGGAAATTAGCTTTAAAACACATTACCTTTTTATTTCCCAGTCCCATCACAAAAAAGTATAGAACTGCAAGAAACTAACATTTTCTCTCCGCCCCATGGTGAAATGTATAGAGTTGCAGGGAACTAGCTTTAAAACGGCAACATTTTGTCATTGTGGAAAGAGAGTGCTCGGTACTGTGATACTTGGCTTGGTATCACATCGTTAGTGAAAATGTAGGTATGGTGACTAGAGGTCGACCGATTTTTCAACGCTGATACCGATTATTGGAGGACCAAAAAAAGCGGATACCAATTAATCAGGCCGATATTTATTTATTTATTTTATTTATTTATTTGTAATAATGATAATTACAACAATACTAAATGAACTTATTTTAACTTAATATACATTAATACTTAATAAAATCAATTTAGCCTCAAATAAATAATGAAACATGTTCAATTTGGATTAAATAATGCAAAAACAAAGTGTTGGAGAAGAAAGAAAGTGCAATATGTGCCATGTAAGAAAGCTATCGTTTTAAGTTCCTTGCTCAGAACATGAACATAGGAAAGCTGGTGGTTCCTTTTAACATGAGTCTTCAATATTCCCAGTTAAGAAGTTTTAGGTTGTAGTTATTATAGGAATTATAGGACTATTTCTCTCTACCATTTGTATTTCATTAACCTTTGACTATTGGATGTTCTTATAGGCACTTTAGTATTGCCAATGTAACAGTATAGCTTCCGTCCCTCTCCTCGCTCCTACCTGGGCTCGAACCAGGAACACAACGATAACAGCCACCCTCGAAGCAGCGTTACCCAAGCAGAGCAGGGGAAACAACCACTCCAAGTCCCAGAGCGAGTGACGTTTGAAACGCTGTTAGCACGCACCCTGCTAACTAGCTAGCCATTTCACATCGGTTACACCAGCCTAATCTCGGGAGTTGATAGGCTTGAAGTCATAAACAGCTGTTGGCAAACGCATGAAAGTGCTGTTAGAATGAATGCTTACGAGCCTGCTGCTGCCTACCATCGCTCAGTCAGACTGCTCTATCAAATCATAGACTTAGTTATAACATGATAACACACACAAATACAAGCCGTAGGTCATTAATATGGCCGAATCCGGAAACTATCATCTCAAACAATACGTTTATTTTTTCAGTGAAATATGGAACTGTTCGGTATTTTATCTAATGAGTGGCATCCATAAGTCTAAATATTGCTCTTACGTTGCACAACCTTCAATGTTATGTCATAATTATGTAAAATTCTGGCAAATTAGGGAGCCCAAACTGTTGCATATACCCTGACTCTGCGTGCAATGAACGCAAGAGAAGTGACACAATTTCACCTGGTTAATATTGCCTGCTAACCTGGATTTCTATAAGCGAAATATGCAGGTTTAAAAATATATACTTCTGTGTATTGATTTAAGGCATTGATGTTTATGGTTAGCTACACATTGGAGCAACGATACGCACCACATCGATTGTATGCAACGCAGGACACGCTAGATAAACTAGTAATATCATCAACCATGTGTAGTTAAGTAGTGATTATGATTGATTGTTTTTTATAAGATGAGTTTAATGCTAGCTAGCAACTTACCTTTGCCTGTTACGTGAATGCAGTAAGCCGTCTCCTCGTGGAGTGAAATGTAATCAGGTGGTTAGAGCGTTGGACTCGTTAACTGTAAGGTTGCAAAATTGAATCCCCCGAGCTGACGAGGTAAAAATCTGTCGTTCTGCCCCTGAACGAGGCAGTTAACCCAACGTTCCTAGGCAGTCATTGAAAATAAGAATGTGTTCTTAACTGACTTGCCTAGTTAAATAAAGATTAAATAAAGGTGTAAAAAAATATACAAAAATAAGCCAAACCCGTGCCTCCCAAAAAAAAGATTTCCGATTGTTATGAAAACTTGAAATTGGCCCTAATTAATCGGCCATTACGATTAATCGGTCAACCTCTAATGGTGACACTCATTCTGAAAATAGGCACATTTTCTTGCAGTTTACACAGATTTCTCACGTTTCTGTGCAAAAATGTTTGCTCACCTTTTTGGGCCATAATCAGTTTGCATCCCTGTGGGATACATTGTTGCTACGTTGTAATTTATACTCTTGTATTTTAGTACAATAGCCAAAGCAAGTGATAATTGCTTACTTCACAACACATAACCATAGTTTATTAGCCTTCTATTTAGAGGTACTATAAAAGTAGCTACATATTCTATTTTGTAAACAAGCAGTAGGGCTCTGCATAGAACCTTGAGACGCGATGAGATGGATTGCATTCCATTAAATATTCAGCAGTAGAAATCACATACAGATGTCGTTGCAGTAGTAAGGTCACAGCAATAGCTGTGCCATTCAGATCAGTAGCAGGTGTCAAAACAAATGATTTATATATACACTAGATGGCTGATAGGGGGTGCTATGCTGATTATGGTATCTATATTGTTTTTTTCCACCTTTTATTTTATTACACCTTAATGCATACTCTTAAATTATATTATGTGAGAACACATATATTGACAAATCACAACAAAAAATCTTATACATTTAATTTTGAGATTATATATGTTACTGTCCCCACTACAACAAAACTACTTAAATATGTACAATTTTGTCCTTGAAACATTTAAAATACTGTAGAATTCCATTCATTCCTACGGAGGACTGATCCTACTGGGGAGTGCCAATATGGCCGACTGGTGGCTTCCAAGCCCCTCAAAGGCCAATACATAGAATCAGCAATCCAGGATTTATATAAATCATTTGTCAAAACAGAGCTGTGTGTTCTTGAAAACCTTGTTCACATGAACAAACACTTGGTGCTCATTTGGCAACATTGTCTTGATTCTCTTATTAAGTCTTCTCTGAACGGTTGAGAAAGCTTCTTGATGGTAAGAACACCTTGCTGCCGTGACTGTCAACCAATCGGCAACCACCCATCCGGCTGCCATGCAGTACAGGGTCCGCTTTACGTTTTCATTTTTTTCATCGCATCCTGCTGCTGTCTCTGTCTCTCTCCAGTCCAATCAATGATTGCATGCTGTAGTGCTGTGACAAGGTGGTGAGGAGGCTAGTTAAGGCTAGGACCTTCTCTAAGCACAGATTCAGATCTTTTTTCATAACTTTAATGCTTGTGGTTAGGATTGGGGGAGTAATCTGATTTTTAGATCTGTGGTGAGGGGAAACTTATATGTTGAGCTATGATATACTGTAGAGAAGCGAGCTGACACACACACACTTACTTGACTGGCAGATATGGATGTCTTTGCTTAAAAAATGTAATGAATTGTCGGCTTGACTCTGACTTAAATGGTTTATCGGTTAAGTAATGTTTTAGAGCCCACTTTGGCACAGGCTTCAGCAAAACTCTTAGTGTGCCCTTCTGTGTGTAGTGAGAACTTGGATATTGAGGCAGTCTTTGTAAGGTTGGAGGATTTTTACATTGTAAGAGTGCCTCAAATTCACTGTTAAGTAGGCTGAGAGTAGGCTAATTTGAATGGCTCTCATTGGACTCTAAACACTAAGTGTTGGTGGGATTATTGTTAATTCAAAATGAATTAACAATTGAACAACAATTGAATGAACAATTATGAATAATTATTGTTAATTCAAAATGGCTTTACGCCAAGCGTCCCAGAGAAAATGCAGAGCGCCAAATTCAAATAAATTCCTATAAAAATCCAGCTTTCATGAAATCACATATGTAAGAGACCAAATTAAAGCTACGTGTTGTGAATCCAGCCAACATGTCAAATTTCAAAAGTATTTTCGGCGAAAGCAAACGATGCTATTATCTGAGGATAGCACCTCCGTAAACAAAGACGGAAACCATATTTCAACCCTGCAAAAGCGACACAAAACGCAGAAATAAAAATATAAATCATGCCTTACCTTTGACGAGCTTCTATTGGCACTCCAATATGTCCCATAAACATTGCAAATGGTCCTTTTGTTCGATTAATTCTGTCCATATATATTTTGCGCGTTTGTCCAGAAAAACACCGGTTCCAACTTGCTCAACGTGACTACAAAATATCTCAAAAGTTACCTGTAAACTTTGCAAAAACATTTCAAACTACTTTTGTAATACAACTTTAGGTATTTTTCAAAGTAAATAATCGATAAAATTGAAGACGGGATGATCTGTGTTCAATACAGAAAGAAAACAACCTGAAGCATGCTTTCAGGTCATGCGCCTCTATCAAACAGTACACATGAAGTGACCCTCGTTCAAGATGGCCGTACTTCTTCATTACACAAAGGAAAAACCTCAACCAATTTCTAAAGACTGTTGACATCCAGTGGAAGTGGTAAGAACGGCAAGCAAGTCCCTTAGAAATCTGGATTCCCAATGAAAACACATTGAAAAGAGTGACAAAAAAAAAAACTGAATGGTTTGTCCTCGGGGTTTCGCCTGCTACATAAGTTCTGTTATACTCAGACATGATTCAAACAGTTTTAGAAACTTCTGAGTTTTCTATCCAAATCTACTAATCATATGCATATGTTATCTTCTGGGGATGAGTAGCAGGCATTTGAATTTGGGCATGCTTTTCATCAAATTCCGAATGCTGCCCTCTATCCTGGAGAAGTTAAGGGACCTTCTCCTCAACTGTGAGACCTAGTCTTAATTGGCCATCTTTGTTTCACTCATTATATTTCAGTTTGAAAGAGACAAAACAAAGTCTAAAAATTATAGACACGTAAGGAGAGGGAGAACGACAGACGCATGCAGAAAGGGAGAAAAAGAACGACAGACGCATGCAGAAAGGGAGAAAAAGAACGAGACCAAAAGGGAATCCGAGGGTAACATCTTAACCTGAATCCTCCTGGTCTGTCTGGCTCGTAAGGATGACTGGCGGTTGTGTAATCCAGGCATAAGCTGATGACTGGGGTATTACCTTGCTGTCCTCCTCCTGTGCATTGAATCACCCTTCATGATGGGTCTGACTGGCAAATAGAGGTGAGGTCCTTTGCTAGCCCCAACATGCACAGCTATACAGACAGCTATACAGACAGAGTTCAGATGAATTACTAAGCACACACACTTAGGAGGCTACATCTGAACAGATACTGTACATACACACTGAGGAAAGAAGCACCCTCTGCATGGTTAGGTTTGAGTGTGCTTTATCAAATCAATTTATATAATAAGGCTGACCAGACAGTTTGATTGGATGGTGCAGAATGAGACAGTGCCATTTAACATTCATTCCAGCTGTCACAGGAAAACGAGCAATCTGGACTTAAGTCTCCCTCTCTCACTCGCTCATTCTCTTTCCCACTAATCCGTTCTTCCTTCAGATTTCCCCGGTCACACTCCTTATCGTGGCATTCCCAGCTGAAAACAGGTCATTAAAAGACTGACTTACACCACTGGCCTCAGTGGAGTGGAGGAGAGGGAGGAATGGGGGAGAGTAGGACAGCTGGTGACAGATGTAGTATAGGGAGGGTGGAGAAAGAGTAGGACATTTGGGATTGGGAAGCGTAGTACTTGGTTGAGTAGGAGAGGGAGGGAGGAGAAGAGTGGAAAGGCAGGTAGAGCACAGTGGTCTCGCCAGCTTAGCAGGAAGAGGAAGAGAACTATACTTGAACAAAAATATAAACGCAACATCTAATGTGTTGGTTTCATGAGCTGAAATGAAAGATTCCAGAAATGTTCCTTATGCACAAAGATCTTATTTCTGGCTTCAGAACAAGAATGTCAAAGCCCAGACTTGAGTCCCACTGACAATCTGTGGAAATATTTGAAGATGGCTGTACACCCCATCCAATTTAACAGATCTTGGGAAAATCTGCACTGAAGAATGGGAGAAATTCCCCAAATCCTGAAACTAACACAACCAAGACGACTCAAAGCTGTAATCGTGGCAAAAGGTGCTTTTACAAAGTATTGGCTTTGGGGGAGTGAATTTTCAATACATTTGCACACATTTCTAAACGTTATCATTTTGACATGATGGTGTATTGTGTGTAGATGAGTGAGAACCCCCCCCCCCCCCCCCCCCCCCCCCCCCCCCCATTTAATCTGTTTTAAATTCAGACTAACACAACAAAATGTGTAGTTAAGGGGTATGAATAGAATACTTTCTGAAGGACCTATAGTTGTAGTCTCTAGTATAGCAGGAAGTAGAGGAGGAGTGGAGGTCAAGTACAGTGAGGAGAAAAGCAGGTGCCAGGCAGGTAGTTTAGTGACCTCTAGCTGACGGGTAGCATAGTGGTGTCTTGTGTGTGCTGTAGCCAGTCAGACCAACTCTACCACTGGGCCCCTCTGTCTTGCTTTCGCTCAGTCTCCCTCTGTCCATCTCTCTCTCTCCCCCTTCATCCCACTCCGTCGTACTGGCCGTGTGCTGCTGCCACTGAGTGTTCTCTTGAAAGGCGTGTGTGATTAATGAATGCAGTGCAGCGTTGCTGTGCGTGGCTGCGGCGGGCGGCCGACCAGGAATCTGTCTTAATGAGCTATGCCCCGACTCTTTCTGAACTGGAGGGGGTACTGTATGGGACTCGTGGTGAGGCCTCTCTCCTTTAAAATCCTATAACGAGGGAGAAGGGGGACGAAGAGAGCGGGAGAGAGCGAGAACCCTATGTTTCTAGCCTCTCATCACTCGCTCCACTCTGGAGAGAGACAGATGAGGCAGATGAACAGCAGAAAACCATCAGTAAACTTAGAGGGGGAGAGATGAAGGGGGAAAGGAAGAACTTGTCCTCACACCACAGGCTCAGTAGTGCCTCCTGAATGGGATCATAAATGAGCCGTTTGAGTCGATATCATGAATATCTGCCCGCTGTTTGGATTCATGCACCAAGGTACTTCAGAAATATCAACCTTATTATCACCAAGGCTTATTATTCATTTGAGAGGTAGTTGGTGAACACAACAGGGTTTCTTCGTACATGAATTGTGTATTATTTGCTGGCTGTACAGGCTATTATTCTTGTGTAACTAGCAGACTATCTACAGCACATGTGCCTACCTACTGCATGTACCATGGTAATGGGAGGTCCCACTTTAAACAAAGTACAACTTATCAAGGCTTTATATAGCGTAAATAAAGACTTTACAAGCGCTACATAAATTATTAAAAAATAATCTACAAAGGGTGACCTAACAGTTCTCACTGTAGGGTGAATTGCCATATGTGACAATTCACTTTGTTTATACACCATTTGTTAAGTGACATGCTTTGATTTGTGAATCATTTATGTAGTGCTTAGGAAACCTTTATGTATGATTTTATAAATTGTGCTTTGCTTAAAGTGGGACCTAATTGAGTTATTATTCAAGGGCGTCCACGTTTTCAAACCTTTGACTTTGATCTCTGAAACTGAGTTTCCACTGAGGTCACCCAGGTTCTAGGATGACTGCAAACCAAACAGCAAAAAACTAATTTTTCCCTCAACGAAAACAACAAAACGTTGATCACTCAAGAACGTAAACACCACATCCATTTTTATAAATGTTTCTGCTACTGCTTATTCCACAGGTTTAAAAATGAAACTCTCACCCAGGCCAAAGCCAGTGCTCCTAGTACTTAACCAAGTTTTTAATTATTCCCTTATTTTCTGTACAGCTGTAAACAGACATCAAAACATTTCTCTCCATTGGTTATATACATCCTACTTAAGAGAAAGAAGGTAACCAGATACTAACCTTGATTACTCCCTTTAGGGGAACTGACCTCACCCCTCAACTCCTGACATCTCTTTTACCTAATCCACAGCTATCCATCTAGCCTCCCTATATCAACACGTCGCTCTCTTCCATCAAACACATTCCAAAGCCTTCTGGCTTGCTACAGACTCTTTCTATTCAAGGCTTCGTCTCTATCGTTTATTTAATATCTCAATGTTCAAAGTTTAGCCGATTCCAACACCAGTTAATTAAAGGTTACACGCCACACTGACAAAAAAGTTACTTTGTTGGCATTTACGTATGTCCCTATTACCAGTAAAACATAATCAAAACCTACTTCTTTCACTTACTTGCTGTGCTGTTTCATTCTCACCCAGGATTTCTATGGAATGCCGTTTGGGTCTTTGTGTGTCAAATACCACTATATGATGTGTCAAATAAGCTTGTTGACCAATCAGGACCTGCATATGACTACACCTCACATAATAATTTAACGCGTGCATACATTTTATTATGTAGTTATTATTACACATTGATAACACCATCACTCATATTTCATATGTGATATGATACCTACGCTATGATGCTGGTAAACTTGTCTCGCGCACCTACAGTGCTGGTCATTAAAAAAAAGCTAGCTAGCTCATGGATGCAAACAATGTTCTTCCAACAAAAACACAGCAAAATTACATTTTTCACTAACTATAGTTAGCTAGCTAATTATATAGCTAGGTGTTGTCTAAAATGACCATAATTTACAAGACAGTTCTTATTTGATCAATGGTGGTCGGACCCATCTATGTGAAGCTAGCCACAATAAGGACTAGCAACAATAGTGGACTTTGCGGTTAGCGTTTAAAATAAAAGTGTGTAATTGACAGTGACGCAAATTAATACAAATATTAGAATTCTGCCATAATTGAATAGATCATGGTAAACGAGGTTGGAATGTTGTATAAAATCAACAAAAGACAATCATTTGACAAATGTTGAAATCACACTGGATGTATTATACTTTAGAATTGCATTGGGGGCATACTTATTTCACTGTACAGCCTTACCTATGGATTGTGGATCAATGACATAAGGTATCAGACTCCTCAGTGACTCCCAGAGAACATTAGCGTCGGAGCTCTTATTGCGGGACTTGGAAACAACTGTGATTTGAGCAACATTTATTGTCAACCTATGTGTATTGAATACTATTCCCGAGGAAAAACAATACTGTGTGGATGTTTTGTTTCATCTGACCAGTGGAAATATTTCCAAAAAGTACGGCCTTTGTCCCCATGTGCAGTTGCAAACCAGTCTGGCTTTTCTTATGGCGGTTTTGAAGCAGTTGCTTCTTGCTGAGCGGCCTTTCAGGTTATGTCGCTATAGGAATCGTTTTACTGTGGATATAGATACTTTTGTACCAGTTTCCTCCAGCATCTTCACAATGTCCTTTGCTGCTGTTCTGGGATTGATTTGCTCTTTTCACACCAAAGTACGTTCATCTCTAAGAGACAGGACCCGTCTCCTTCCTAAGCGGTATGGCGGCTGCGTGGTCCCATGGTGTTTATACTTGTGTACTATTGTTTGTACAGATGAACGTGGTACCTTCAGGCGTTTGGAAATTGCTCCGCAGGATGAAATAGACTTGTGGAGATCTACCAAAAAAAATCTGGGGTCTTGGCTGATTTCTTTAGATTTTCCCATGATGTTATGCAAAGAGGCACTGAGTTTGAAGGTAGGCCTTGAAATACATCCACAGGCACAGTGAAATAATCTCTGTAAACAATTGTTGGAAAAATTACTTGTCATGCACAAAGTAGATGTCCTAACCGACTTGCCAAAACTATAGTTTGTTAACAAGCAATTTGTGGAGTGGTTTAAAAACAAGTTTTAATGACTCCAACCCAAGTGTATGTAAACGTCTGACTTCAACTGTAGGTATGCATTTCAGCTTTGACACCAGTTTTGCACATCAGCGTTTAACTAGACATCAGGCTGATACTGATGTTGGCATTTTTAGCTAATATCGGTCGATTCCGATATGTTCACCGATTTTATCGTGCATCCCTACTCTGAAGAATTTATGCTCTTCTGAGGACGAATGGGTTTGCAACTCAATATTAGGAAACTGTTCCTAATGTTTTGTTCACTCAGTGTAAGCCAGAGATGCATAATTTTATTGGAGACAGCGCTATTTCTCTCCTTCACTCAGTCAAGTCAGTCAGAGTGAAACTAATGATTCTGCTTTGCATGATTAATCGTTTGAACGTGGCAATCCCAAATAAGCTGTGTGTGTTTTATTAAGTGACTTGGACAGCCTGTCATCCTGCCAGTGGAGTCACAAACTGTTGTCTACTCATCTGTGAGCTGAGGTGGTAAACTGCTACTGGTGGGCTTTGGGCAGCCATCACTTAAAGTAGTTCAACCCACAATTTGTGTGGAACTCAAAGTTGTCATCGTCTGTTGTGTACATCCGACAATACTGGATGTGGCCCAATATCCGTGCTTGCGTTCTAAATAGTTAGCATTTTGGGTGTGAAAATATAAAGTTTTTTAGCCAGCTACATTTCTAATGTTTTGCTTGAAGTTTATCGGAGAAAAGTCGGCTACATCGAGAAAAGTAGCTATACATCAGTCAGCGCTTTCTGCTGATAGAATGCCAGTTTGTAAATTCTCATCTGAGTGGAGAAGTGCAACTGAAACCCAGTTAGTCTGATGCCGAGCAGAAACTACAATAAGCATTTTAGATCTGCATTTACAAAATGCAGCAAGATATTTGTTATGCGTTTATCTTTTTTATCTATTTTCTTTGCGCTGAATTCTGCGTTAACCCACAGTTTCAGGTGTTGTGTTTTCTTAATAGTATGTATTACAATTAGTACACAGTGTGTGCTCTTAGTAAGTAGTAGGCAAGACTTTGTTTTTTTGGTAGAAATCTGGGAGGCTTATTTGGAAATTAATGGGGAACGATAACCATCTAACCAACCATCTAAAGCTTACAATTCAAACAAATTTTAGGGCGATCAATCCCTTTTAAGAAAGCTCCTTCAGACTTTCTAATGAGGTCTCCCATTCCCTTTAAATAAACAACACTATCAAACTACTTGTTTCTGTAAACATTGACTATCCTACATCTTTTCTGACATTCAGAGATAAGTAAACCTGAAGTTAACAAATTCGAGTCAAACAACATTCCCACAAAGTCAACACATTCTGTCCTATGTAAATAAATATGCAATTAGCATCTTATTAACATGTTATAAGACCGTTTGAATAATGATGTGAATGATGTGAATAATGAGGAGAAATGAGGCAGCTGAGGTGAGACTGGTTCTGTTTGGAGGTGGTAATAAGTGGGGATGGAGAAGGTTAGAGAAAGGAGAGGAAAAGGGTGGGGAGCAGTATCAGGTGAGGCTGGTTGTAGCAGGAGGGGAGAAAAAGGAGAGGGAGAAATTTGTGTGGTGCGGTATCAGAGGTGAGGCTGGCCCTGTCTGGTCGTAGTGTAGCCTAGTAAAACTCTTAAGGTCTTAACTCAGCCAGGCATCTTAATTGCAGACACTACCATCTCTGGAGCTCAGGGTCCCCAGATGACGACTGATGTGAGCTGACTGGAAGATGACCTTCCTAACTAAGCATGGTGGAGGTTGGGTGAGGGGGGCTGTGGAGTGTCCCTGCGTTTGTGCATGTGTAGTGGGCTGGTTAAGGCCATTGAAGCAGACAGAAGTGCTAAGCTGGTGTTTGACATGAGTGGAGAGGAGGGACTGCAGTCTGCCGCACGTGCTCAGTCTGAGGTGGCGGGAGGAAAGGACTGGCACAGTATCTGAGGAGTGAGTGTGTGCGTACACCTTCTTGTGACTTTTATGATTCTTATAATGAAGGGATTTGACACGAAAACGAAACACTTCTAAAGTGCATCTCCTGCAACTCTTCTCTCCGCCACGGTCTATTTTCACTTCATAAGCCTGAACAGCAATATAAAAAAACAATCCAAACCATGGGGGGGGTGTGTTTCAGTGGAACGGCTCAGTTTTCAAAATTTACCCGGATGTGAGGATTGAGGAAGTGGAGCGTCATGGTCTCTATCGATTGTGCATTTTGACAAGCGGCATCCTCACACACTTCGTACCATCACTTCTCCAACTCAGCTGTTCTGCAGTGCGTGACGATCCAATAATGGTAAAGTACACCCACATCCCCAGTCACCCAGGTTGATGTTGTGCATTGGGTTTTCAGAGAGGAACCCCTTGGAGTGTAGCACTGCTATTTACCCACATGAAACGTCCACTCACTGCCACCATCCCCCGTCATATAGTAGGCCAAGGAAATTGATTCCCCTGTTTAAAGTAGAGTCAAAGGGAATGTAAGTCACGCTCCGATGGAAAACTACCAGGATTTCATTATCACTGCTGGTGGTGTCAAAGCCATTTGATGTGATGAGATGAATTGCCAGGAGTCAAATGTCGATGTGTTCTATTGCTCATCAGCCATGAAATGGGCAGTAATGCAGTACCTATGAAGGAACGCCTGCCGGTGTTAGACAGGGAGGCTGCAGAGAGTTGCTGCCAGAATCAGGCACACAGTCAATAGCTGATGTTTAACTCCTAATGAGGAGTCAGGGTGATTAAAATGGAGGGCATACTAGACCAGACTAAACAGCAGCAGATGTAAGAACAACATACAGAGTGACCGACTCTGTGCCAGTTGTATAACCTTTTAACCAAGTGGAAATATATTTGACAAGTCCAAAAGTGCGCAACCATCGTTGTTGTTGGCAAGCTGAGGAGCATTACGCAGTATGGTAAAACATGTATTTAAAAGAAATTGTTCATACTGTGCTCTTCTATCGCACGTTCAATGGTGTCAAGCAGTGGTGGAAAAAGTACTAAATTGTCACACTTGAGTTAAAGTAAAGATACCTTAATAGAACATGACTCAAGTACAAGTCACCCAGTTAAATACTACTGGAGTACAAGTTTAAACGTATGTGTTTTGAAATATTTAAGTATCAAAAGTAAATGGAATAGCTAAAATGTACTCGAGTATCAACTTAAAGTATATCATTTTAAATTCCTGATATTAAACAAACCAGATGGAACAAATTTATTATTGACTGATAGCCAGGGGCACAATCTAACACTCAGACATTATTTACATATGAAGCATTTGTGTTTTGAGTCTGCTAGATCAGTGGCGGTAGGGATGACCAGGGATGTTCCCTTGATGAGTGTGTGAATTGGGCCATTTTCCTGCCAAAATGTAACAAGTACTTTTGGGTGTCAGGGGAAAATGTATGGAGTAAAAAGTATGTTTTCTTAAGAAATGTAGTTGAGTAAAAGTTGGCAAAAATATAAATAGTAATGTGCAGATACTCAAAAAAAATTACTTAACCTTTCTAGCGCAGGGGAACCTCTCGACAACATTCCGCTGAAAAGGTAGCGCGCGAAATTCCAAAATATTTTTGAATGTGTAACTTTCACACATTAACAAGTCCAATACAGCAAATGAAAGAAACATTTTTGTTAATCTACTTATCGTGTCCGATTTCAAAAATGCTTTACAGCGAGAGCACAACATATGATTCTTAGATCACTGCCATGTCGAAAAAACACACAGCCATTTTTCCAGCCAAAGATGGGTTCCACAAAAAGCAGAAATATAGATAAAATTAATCACTAACCTTTGATCTTCATCAGATGACACTCATAGGATATCATATTACACAATACATGTATGTTTTTTCTCGATAATGTGCATATTTATATCCAAAAATCTGTTTACATTGGTGCGTTACGTGCAGTAATGTTTTGATTCCAAAACATCCAGTGATTTTGCTGAAATACTCATAATAAACATTGATAAAAGATACTAGTGTAATTCACAGAATTAAAGAGACTTCTCCTTAATGCAACTGCTGTGTCAGATAAAAATAAAAAAAACTTTACGGAAAAAGCATAATCTGAGAACTGCGCTCAGAGCCCTAAACAGCCAGAGGAATGTCCGCCATTTCGGAATTAACAAAGTTAGAAACAACACCATAAATATTAACTTACCTTTGATCTTCATCAGAAGGCACTCCCAGGAATCCCAGTTCGATGACAAATTACTGATTGTTCCATCATTTATGTCCAAATAGCCACTTGTTAGCGTGTTCAGCCCAGTAATCCATCTTCATTAGGCGCGAGCATTTCATCCAGACAAAAACTCAAAAAGTTCCCTTACAGTCCTTTAGAAACATGTCAAACGATGTCTGGAATCAATCGTTAGGAACTTTTTAACATAAAACATCAATAATGTTCCAACCGGAGAATTCCTTTGTCTTCAGAAAAAGCACTGGAATGCGAGGTAACTCTTTCCTGGAGTGCGCGTCATGAGACCAAGGTGCTCTGCCAGACCACTGACTCAGAGGTCTCATGAGCCCCTCCTTTATAGTAGAATCCTCATTCAAGTTTCAAAAGACGGTTGACATCTAGTGGAAGCCGTAGGAAGTGCAACTTCATCCATATCTCAGTGTATTCGGTAGGCCAGGCTTTGAAAAACTACAAACCTCAGAGACATCATTCAAACAGTTTTAGAAACTTCAGTGTTTTCTATCCAATATCAATAACACTATACATATATTAGCATCTGGGACAGAGTAGGAGGCAGTTCACTCTGGGCATGCTATTCATCCAAAAGTGAAAATGCTGCCCAATTTACACCACTGTGTCCAAGGCAAAAACTGTTTGTTTGCAGTAACTTATTTGTTGTAATATTGCAAACAGACATTGCAATTTTACGATTAAGGATTTCAAGGAGGCATAAGACATAAGTATTATATTGATGAGTGTATAATCTGCATTACTATTTGCTGCATGATCACATCCTCCAGTCTCCAGTGTCTCTGTGAGAAAGATATATACTTTTATTGTAATCCGGCATCTTTGTAGGGAGCTGATACTGTTAAGCCTGATGGACAGTGAGTCTCCCTTATGAGTGATATTTCGTATGCTCATGACAGTAATGTTCCATTATCCTCTAATAAAACCACGCAGCATGCTTTTAATTGCTGCAGCGAGAAGAGCTTTGAATTATTAGAATGATTTAGAATACAGTAGATTGTCATTGCACTTTTCACTTTTATTTTTTTATTTTTTACTTCAGATTGTCACCATGAGAGAGTTGATAATGGCATTGTGTTCTAGATAAGTGCTAGACTGAAGATAATTATTGAGGCACAGTGCTATCTGTGTGATCGTAGGCAAACTATAACTGAGCTTATGTTATTTCCACAGAGACGTTTCTTCCTCATGCCTTAGGCCAGGGATAATCCACTTGATTCAGCCGCGGGCCGATTTTTCTTCTTGAGCGGATGGTCAGGGGGCCAGAACATAGTTACAAATAATTTGTCAAATCCAAATACCGCAAAAAGCACAGATATATTTGACTAAAATATGATTATTTCAAACCCGGCTTACATTTATATTCAATCCCATTCTCTCTCTTATGACATTTCCAAAATAACAATCGAGTGGTGTTTTTTTTGCTGGTGTTTAGTCCTTCATGCTCCCCAAAACATTTTTGTTGTTGTTGCTCAACTTGGGGGCAAAATAATCAGCTGTGGGCCGGCAGTTTGGGAAACCTGCCTTACGCTCTACTTGCAACCTACACTTACACTCATATAATATTCATTACTAAAGGTGTAGGAAGGCCCTTGGGTTGTATTGGGCACAGCAGTAACGTACAACCTTGAGGAAAAAACACACACATTTCCAGGTGAATATCATGAAGTACTCAGACAGCCAGTCCATTTCAGAAGAAGTTTTGTCATCTCCATAATCTTTCTTTAAGCTGTGGTCTAGGGCTGTGACTGTAATTGAATAACCGTGTAACTGACTTATGGGTGAAGTCCATCATAAATATAAAATAACGTTCAAAATCATTTTAAATAGGTCTACGTTCATTTAAAAAATGTTTTTAACTTTATATTCATGTAGATAAACTTGACCTAATAGAGGGAGTGTTTACTAATGATTATAAGCAATTGTTTTCGCTAACTTAGTCTGTCTATTAAAGTGTTCACGTCTCCTCTACAGCAGCTTCTCCGCTAGATGCACGGGGGTGTACAGCATTATAGGCTATGGCATTTCAGTAAAAGCTTTTTTTTTCTGTGGACTTTCTTTTATACAATGCACATTTTCATTGCTTGCTAGTAAATAAATCAATCACTCTTTTAAAAAGGGTTGCATGTGTGTGACTTCATGAATTATTCAACAGCGGTCGACAAGGTTGTTCTACTTCTGAGGCCTATAATGTGCTAATGTTGTGTCAAATGGACAATGCTCCAATCACCTCCAACCTGGCATGGTACCATTTGATGTGAAATATTTTCTTAAGTTATTGACTGATCAGGCCCAGTCCTGGCCGACATGCCGCCCTCCTATCCCCACAAAGTAGAGTAGTAGCCTAGGCTATACAGTGTCGGCCCACAATGCACAATAATGAATGCCCATGTGGTAGCCTACCGTTTGTAATACCGGTCGTTATTCCCTGGCATTTAGTTACACATGTATCTGTTAATGCATTTATTGGAAATGTTGTTTGCAGAGTTCACAACCTACTACACTTGTGAGAAACCAGATTTGGTTTATTTCATGGCATCGTTTACGCGCTCCATGTGACCAATGAGCAGGTCTGCTTTCTCTGTCCTGTTAATGTTGACGGAGTGTGCGCACGTGCCTGAGCACTCTGAAGTATCTGGCTTGCTTCTGGCAAATATGATATGTTGGAATGTGTAATTATTTTTCTTTACCTTACAGTGAGTCAAAAGTAAAAAAAAATGTTTTAAACATTTTTTAATACGTACATTCAACTTACAATAGTTCCTCACAGTATTTGAAGAAATCTTTCCAACACACTCCGCCTTGATAATCAACGTCGCTGATAAATAGGCTATGGACATGTATTTGTTTCTATTTTAATGATGGTCAATTTCATCTTCATTCTATAGCATAGCTGTCCCCTTCATACTTTCCTTGTCAACTCATTACCTAATAGGCTACTTTCGGGAAAGCCTAAAGTAGGAAAGGGCAAATAGGGCAAAGCTGGTTGCTTTGCTTGACAGAGGTGTGCTGATTCTATCGGCCTGTATGTACATTCAAACTATCCTGAAGTAGCCTGTCTGGACTCTATCTCTTTAATTATAATCAAACACTCCTGTCATGATTTAATGTAGTAAAATGTTTATTGTTACCAACGCTCTGGATAACATAAACAAACAGCCTAACCAGCTCTGCTAGGTTGAGTAAAATGTTCAGAGTGAAGTGTTCTCTGAACACGCTCAGTTTACCAGCACACTCTGAGCACTCCAGATTAAAAACATAGCAGCCTTTAGTCTTGAAATCTTTGGTTGTTTAGTACATGGCCTTACATGTGAATCCTTAGAGCTGGGTGTGGCTAAAGTTTAAAAGGGTGCGAACATTACTGAATGTCTGTAGACAAAAGTCTCGAGTAGATTCAAGGGCCATTTACTCAAAAATGAGCTTACAGGTTTATCAACTTTCAAAGCAGAATTACTTTCCCATTATTCCTCAACTGTAGTGCATGATATACCTTTTCTAGCTCTGAGTCTATACTTTTATCCACTGTAAAAAAAAAACAACGCAATTTCAAATTTTGCTATGTAAGATTGAGCTGGTTGGTCACATGCCACCACCATCGAATGACCGCAGCAACTGAGTTTGTGAAGTTATGCAAATATTTCAGGAAAAGTGGGGGAGAACACATTGGACTACGTTTGAATGGTTTTGTGTGTCACAAAAGGATCTATATTAAATTGTTTATGCAAAAAACAAAAGACAAGGAAGGTGTCTTTATTTTGACTCGATAATGTTGCCAATACGAAAATGCGTCATCCTCTCCAACCTGGCATTTATTAATTTGTTGATTAATATTTAGTAAGTAATAACCCTAATAATAATAATAATTAATGAAAAGCCATGATAATAACAAAATATAATGGCTTGTTTCAAATAGGTTTTTATTAAGAAGCATATCCTCCCCCTGAGCGGTTATTTTGATGACCGTGTTAATTGGCACTGCCAATTATTGTAGCCTCGCATTCCAGGACCGTCCAATCCCTACTGTGGTGAGAGAGATGTTTGTGGTTGTTGGAATATGGCAATTAAACAGGCTCTGAAGGGTGTGAGACATTTCATCTACAGTGGTGTACTGTCTAGGCTTGGGCAGTATGCCTAATACCGGGGGTATTTCAAATTTTTTTCCCCAATACCATCAGTACCGTTTAAGAAATTTCTTTGAAGTTTTTTAAAATTCATATAAATATTTGTAGCTACTTTAAATAACTGCAGTCAATGTGTGCAATATGTTGAGTTAAAGATTGCGTTCTTCATTTCACCTTTCACATTGTTCATTATGAAGCTTAGCAGTAGTACCCAGTCATGTGTTTGTTTACAAGAACACAATGAGAGACCGGAGCCTTGTGAGTCACTCATGCCAGCTAGATATGTTTGCCAGCTAGATATTGTATAACTATTAAGTTATCTGTCTAAAATGTGCTAAATGCTCTGCAGTTGTGCATTTGGTTAGCTATGTGGTTTCTTCCCAAATCAAGCTTTGCTTGCCGGTAACAGCAGAGAATCCCCTCCTGGATCAAGAGCCTTGCTGTATAATATTTGTTTTGTGCATGCAGCAAACTAAGTAAGATATTGAGTTACTTGTATGCCTTTGAGCTGGGATGTCTGTCTTGAAAATAGTTTAGCTGAGACTGTTATGAAATGTTCAGTGCCCTCGTTAGCATTATCTATGTTATTTTACATGTACTTGTTAGTATTGCTAACCTTTGGATTACAAAGGCTCAGTGGGATTTGCCCATTGTGTTCAGTGCCGTTATTACCAAATATCCCAGTATGGCACAATTGTCTGTCTGACAATCTGGATACTGCGCAAGCCTAGTACAGTGTGGTGAGAGACCAGACAGACAACCAACACATCCCGACCCATCGCTCACATTTCTGTTTGGACACACACACACACACTGACCTTTCTGCTTGGACTTTGGCTGTTACTCTCGCTCACTCACTCATTCACTCACACTAGCCTTTCTGCTTGGACGGACTTCTGGCCGTGACTTTATTCAGAGAGCCAGTAAACACACAATGCACCTTGTCTACAGGGAGAGGGAGGTGACATCTGCAGCAGTGCAGGGTCTGTCTGTCGGTCTCTGTCTGTAGGTGTGTGGTCCCTCTTGGTATCTTATTTATCACGCTCTTAGGGTCACCTTTCAATTTTCTTGGCTCAAAGACGGCAATATAAGCAGATTTCAGTCCGTGCTGTTAGCCTATTAGGAGTCTTTTTTTTTAACCTTTATTTTACTAGGCAAGTCAGTTAAGAACAAATTCTTATTTACAATGATGGCCTAGACAGTCTCTGTCATAGACACTTTGGAGGCCTTTTCAAATTCTCTCACATGTTGGACTTCCTATCTGTCTGAGTTGCTGTTACTGCAGCATGTCTTGCCTCATTGTAGAGAGAAAAGGGGGAAGAGGGACTCACAGCAGAGCAGGTGTTAGCAGGTCTAGTCATAGTCGGGGGGGGGGTTGGGTTATGAGGTAACAATAGATATTTTATTTGTAAAATGCCAGTGTGGAGAAGGTTAGCCATGACATAAAATCCCAAGTCATGCTGCTGTTGTACCTCATGATATTCTGTAGAAAAATTGTATGGTGTTACACACTGTTATTTCTTGTTTGTATATCTAGGTAGTAAGTAGGAAAATGTTGGCGTTCGCAAGGTTTAACGCCATTTTCACAAAATAGGCCTAATTAAAGAAACATGACTCATTGTTATGAATGACGGTCTTAATCTGTCTAATCTACTAATCTGTATTAACCTCTTGATCCTACCGATACCGGATCCGGGAGCGTGACTACAGGCTCAGCTCATTACCGTAACGCAAAATGCGAAAAAATATTCTTAGAAATATTTAACCTCCACACCTATACAAGTCCAATAGCTCAAATGAAAGATAAACACCTTGTTCATCTACCCAGCAAGTCAGATTTCTAAAATGTTTTACGGCGAAAACACACCACACATTTATATTAGACCACCACCGAAACAAAAGACCTGAGGTGGCCATTTTGTCCCAGAAAATATTAAATTATAAAAGCAGGATTAAAAAATAAATCATTCACTAACCTTTTGAAAATCTTCATCAGCTGACAGTAATAGGACATGTTATACAATAATATATATATATTTTTCAATAATATGCTATTTATATCCATAAATCTCTGTTTACAATGATGAGATTTTTGAAAAATGCTACTCAAATGTCCGGAGAAATTATGATAGCTCCGACAGATAACGTCAGATAACAAGCAATACACATGACTAAATATACATGTTCTACATATAGTTACAAAGATACACTTCTTCTTAATGCAACCACTATGTTACATTTATTTTTAACGTTACAGAATTCGTTCACTAGGCTATAATATGAGGCGGCGCTCAGATATTAGCTGTATGTCTCTACGTTTGGAGAGCACAGAAACCCAAAATGAACCACATAAATATTCCCTTACCTTTGATGTTCTTCGATCTTCTTCGTTTGGTTTCAAGTTGTGTGTCTCTGTATTAGCATATGCTAACAGCTTCAGCTGAAATGCACCCAAAATGACTTCTGGTCCCGCACTCTTGCGCATCAAAACTTCAAAATTACATATTATATGTCGACTAAACTGGTCAAACTAAGTGCAGAATCGAGCATTAGGATGCTTTAATCGTGTAAAACAAAGATCAGCGCTAACAGACAAACCGAAGTCAATTGGTGCTTCATGGAAAAAGTGTCCGACGCACGCAATAGAGTGCCTGTATTTTCGCGTGACCCGAATGTTTTCGCCCGCCAAAGGACGGGGGCGCGCTAGATTCTAACAAAGAACGCGTCATTTGAAAGCAGACATCGCGCTGAACACAGAAACTGTTCCTGGATCCGTAGCTGGTTTTATTTGCAAATTTTCGACCATAATTTGCAAATAAATTCCTAAAAAATCCTACAATGTGATTTTCTGGATTTGTTTTTCTAATTTTGTCTGTCATAGTTGAAGTGTACCTATGATAAATTACAGGCCTCACCTTTTTTTCTAGTTGGGGGAACTTGCACTATTGGTGGCTGACTAAATACTTTTTTTGCCCCACTGTACTGTACTCTATCATCTACTGCATCTTTATGTAATACATGTATCACTAGCCACTAAACTGTCACTTTGTTTACATACCCTACATTACTCATCTCATATGTATATACTGTACTCGATACCATCTACTGCATCTTGCCTATGCCGCTCTGTACCATCACTCATTCATATATCTTTATGTACATATTCTTTATCCATTTACACTTGTGTGTGTGTATAAGGTAGTACTTGTGGAATGTTAGGTTAGATTACTTGTTGGTTATTGCTGCATTGTCGGAACTAGAAGCACAAGCTTTTCGCTACGCTCACATTACCATCTGCTAACCATGTGTATATGACAAATAAAATTTGATTTAAATATGTATGCGGTGTGTACCATATAGAAAATTTCAACATCTCCCCCAAACGTGTTATCTGCACTGGCCAGCAATTCCTCATTGTGCCATTGTTAGGGTTTAATAGTGTGTATGTAATGTGTGCATGTATGACAATACTTTGTTGAATGTGAATTACTCAACCCCAGAGCGGTGGACAATAACAGATCCTTGTCTGTCTATTCCTACTTATTGAATTGTTTGGTTTCCAGTGAGGGAAAGGAAGGGTCCCTGCATAGTGCTCTCTCTCTCCCCCTCTTTCCCCCTCTTCGTAACCCCTCCTCCCCTTGCCCCCTGGGCAATTCACAATTTATATCTTCATAAAAAATAAAAAAAAACATTTTCTCCTAAGGTTTGTTGCACAATTTCTAAGGTTAATACACTGCATTTCAAACAATCAGTAATAATTAATGAATTCAGGGCTTGTAAAATTATACCCAAGCTAAATATAAGTTTTCCACAACCATAAGACCCACTAATAATAGTTTTATTTTATCTAAGTAGTATAACCCAGGAGTGTCTGTCTGCTGACATTGCTTCCAGAGGCAGTTTGGAACATAGTAGTAAGTGTTGCAACTAGTAAGTGTAGCACATTTTAATGTGCTACACGTTCCAGCACTCGGCGGTCCCTTTCTGTGAGGTTGTGTAGCCTACCACTTCGCGGCTGAGCTGTTGTTGCTCCTGGACGTTTCCTCTTCAGAAGAACAGCACTTACACTTGACCCGGGCAGCTCTAGCAGGGCAGAAATTTTACAAACTGACTTGTTGGAAAGGTAGCATCCTATGACTGTGCCACGTTGAAAGTCACTGCGCTCTTCAGTAAGACAATTCTACTGCCAATGTTTTGTCTAGGCATGGTGATTTTATACACCTGCCAGCAACGGGTGTGGCTGAAGTAGCAGAATCCACTAATTTGAATGTGTCCTCATAATTTTATTTATAGTGTACTTCCATACCTTTCTTTGACGGGAACTGGGCGACCTTAAGACGAGTCGTCGGACGATTCTTGTGAGGCCTGTGGGCATTCCTAGAGCAAAACAACCGGCGTGTTTGTGAGTCTCACCTTTACACAGAGGGGAGTGTTCATTTTGTAACCCGACTGTTTGAACACTACAGACAATTTTGTGAGAAGTGGTTTTCTGTATGTCTCATGGTTTAAACACAGCTCTAGCTCTGTCACCTTTCACCGCAGATGCAGAAGTGTTACATAAAATAAATAGAGCTTAAACTGATGGATTTTCAGGTGACTTTAAAAAAAAGCCAATTCAATTTCCGCGTGGACATTGACCATAGGGGGTAACCTACTTATTTAGCAATAATCACTTATTTGGCTTTCAAGTCTATCTGAAAATGCTGTTTTTGTTACAAATTTAACCAGAACCATACACAATACACATCTAGTAATAATAACCAAATGAACACGTCTCATAAACAATCCCACGTGCTAGTGAATAGACAGCTAGTCTTCACATTTAGGTCTTACCAACTTGGATCTGTGTGCTTGCTAACATGACAGAACAGTTAATGTAATGAATACACCCTGCTGTCCATCTCTAACACAGCCTGTTCACTTTAAGATTTTGAAATCAAATGTCCTTCCTGGATAAGATGCTTATTTCTCAGAATGAGAACGAGTTGTCAACTCCTGATAATGTGTATTTTATGCTCATTGCACATATTAAACACAGGCTAGAAATCTGGCACAAATGTTGCTAGCAATACGTGGTACTGCAATGCAGTGCCCGACAAACTGAGTGTTCAATTACCATCGTGTTCATTGATACTTCCATTTTTAGTAGGGTCTGCTCTGTTCTAAATGTTGGAAGTTGAGACATAAAAAGGGTATAAGTAGAAAGTTTAAGTTCTCTATTACAGTAAAATAATACGTCTGTTTTTTGGTGTCCATATGAACAATTCTGTTGGACCAAACCTCAAATGCAAATAGCGAGGCGAAACTGCTTGTCAGGGCGGAAGAAGTCGCCTTTCGTCTTTGTTGTGCGTGCCAGCGGGCTGGGCATGTGGGAAGGTGCACAGCACAGCACAGAAGAAGTGAAGGAGACGAGACCAAAAAGACATGCTCATAAAAGTGAGACTTGATTATTCTGTGCGATACATGCATATGGAACATCGAGCTTAAACATTTCTTTGAATGAATTCCATATCGCCCAGCCCTCGGTACAGCTCCCACGGCTCTGTGTTCAGACTATTCCTTTGTTTGACTGCTGTATTACTTCTCTGTGTACAGCATGTCTGGTTCTGGGCCCCAAGGGTAGACAACAGGATAGAGTAGTGACGTGTGTTCTTGTATACAATTTAGTGCCCTTCCCTGCGTGTGAGTTTCAAGACCATGGGGTCTGGAGAATATAGTAGTAGATCATAGGGCATGTGGTGCTGTATACTATATTTGGGGCCCTCCATCTGTGTTGTCAGTCCATTGGTGAAGAAATCAATGGTCCACATAGTGTCCCATTTCATGGCTCCCATGGGACAGGGTCCCCCCTTCTCTTGCTCTCTCGTTCTCCCCCTCTCAGTCCAGGGACAGACAAGACTGCTGATGGGGATCAGTCCAGGGACAGACAAGACTGCTGAGGATCACTGAGCAGCTAGATTAATAAACATCCTCACCAGGGACTTTTCTCTAAGACTGTAGTGCCACTAGAAAATGAAAGTGTTTTGGTTGCATACACATGGCTTGCACATGTTAATGGCAATGTAGCGAAATGTTTGTGCTTCTAGTTCTGACAGTGCAGCAATATCTAGTAATAACAAGTTAAATCAATCAGCACAACCAGAATTTGTTTTAGGGGTTTCAAAGATGTCCACCCTAGCACTGTGTTATTCACCTTGACTGGGTAGCAATCAACTGACTATGTCTAGAGTGAAATTAATCTATTAAATATTAAGATCCGTTTTGTACTAGCAATAATAAACACTCAGTGACTATGCTCACTACCTTGAGGTTAACATCACACAAGAACTTGAATTTGTCTTAGGCATTTATTTGTGTTTTGGAAAAGCATAAATGTATGTGGACATGTGCTAGAATGAGTGAATAACTATTAGCGTTCATTCACCAGCTGAAATGAACACCTGGGTGCTTTTTGGTTAAAGTTAGTATATAAATAGGCTGTAAAATCATTCGACTCTTGTTTTTCCTTCAAAGGCCGTTTTTTGCATATGGGTACCTACCTAGTTGTGCAGCTATAGATCAACAGTCTAAGGCAGTTTCTGAGATGGGCAGGCTGTTAAGCTACTACAGTTGTTCCGACCTCTTTACATGGCAAGGTAGGCTAGATTTTTCCCAGGGTGGTGGTTTAGTGTCAGTTCTATCAGGGCTGCTATTTGATGGCCTTGGGGTGCAGCTGTCTGTCTTTTGGACTCCCCTTTCTACCAAGGCTGATTGATCTTGCCTGTATGAATGAAGAACTATGTTTATTCAGCTTCATAGCAGTCGATTGGACATGGTGTGTCACACCAAGAAACGCTGGCATGTACAGTGTAGTATACAGTAGCTGTCTGAACTCTTATTGTTGGCCTGTCTTCAGAACCCCTCTCGGTTTTAATACCTAATGGCTTGCTCCACTACTGGCACAAGGTGATGGCGTGGGTTGTCATGTTCAACTGCCAGTCAAGATGCCCAGATTTGGAAAGCGTTGTAAAAGGTCTTTGTGTGTTGTTAGTGACCTCTCCCTCCCCTGCTGAGACCTCTTCTTTGAGAACGTATTGCAGATTGGGAAAGAGAAAAGGAAAGGGGGATACCTAGTCAGTTGTACAACTGAGATGTACCTCTGAATCAGAGAGGTGTCGGGGGCTGCCTTAATCGACATCTACGCCTTCGGTGCCCAGGGAACAGTGGGTTACTGCCTTGCTCAGGGGCAGAACGACATATTTTTAACTTGTCAGCTTGGGGATTCGATCCAGCAACCTGTTGGTTACTGGCTCAATGCTCTAACCACTCGGCTACCTGTTGCTTGCCTGTTCATTGATGCATTTCTCACAGGGCTTTGTGCCAGAAAAGAGACATATTGACCAAGTCTTTTGCCTGGGCTCTCTGTTACTGTCAGTAAAAAAAAAAAAAAAAAAATACATGACCAAAAGTTTGGGGACACCTGCTCCTCCCACTGCCCCCTTGCTGCTATAATAGCCTCCGCTCTCCTGGGAAGGTGTTCCACTAGATGCTGGTACATTGCTGTGGTGGGGACTTGCTTCCATTCAGCCACGATGTTGGGCGATTAAGCCTGGCTCGCAGTCGGCGTTCCAATTCATCCCAATGTGGTTAGGGCTCTGTGCAGGCTAGTCAAGTTCTTCTACAACGATCTCACCCATCATAAACCATTTCTGTATGGACCTCAAAAAACAGATCCAGACCATTTAATCATACTCCACCAAACTTAGTAGTTGGCACTATGCATTGGGGCAGGTAGTGTTCTCCTGGCATCTGCCAAACCTAGAATCATCTGTCGGACTGCCAGATGGTGAAGCGTAATTCATCACTCCAGAGAAAGCATTTCCACTGCTCCGGAGTCCAATGGAGGTGAGCTTTACACCACTCCAGCTCGTCGCTTGGCATTGCGGATGGTGATCTTAGGCTTGTGTGCGGCTGCTCACCCATGGAACCCATTTCATGACGCTCCCGATGACGTTGCTTCTAGAGGCAGTTTGGAACTTGGTAGTGAGTGTTGCAACCGAAGACAGACAATTTTTACGTGCCTCAGCACTAGGCGTTCTCGCTCAGTGAGGTTGTATGGCCTACCATTTCGCAGCTGAGCCGTTGTTGCTTCTAGACTTCTCCACTTCACAATAACAGCACTTACAGTTGACCGGCGCAGTCCTAGCAGGGCAGAAATTTGACTAACTGACTTTTTGGAAAGGTGTCATTCTAGGACAGGGCCACGTTGAAAGTCACTGAGCTCTTCAGTACTGGACATTCTACTGCCACTGTTTGTCTATGGAGATTGCATGGCGGTGTGTTCAATTTTATACACCAGTCAGCAGCGGGTGTGGCTGAAATAGCTGAATCCACTGATTCCACTAAGTTGTGTCCACATACTTTTATATGTATATTGTATTTGTTTTAGTTTTTTCCTCTCAATTGGCTGAAGTGTTGATGTCGGTAATTTGACCTCCAGAGTCTTAATTTGACCGAGACTCGGCAAAACGGCTAAATTCACAATTTTAAATACTTATTATTGTATTACTGTTGAAGATATTTAATAAAATAGGTCTTTATTCATTATAATACTGTTTTTGTCCCAGTTAATAAATGTTGATAATGCACGTTATTTATTTGAATAACATGTCAGCCAACAGAGTCCCATGTAAATGAAGTTGCTAGATCTTTGCTAATTGGTCTTTGGAAAGGAACCACCTTCACTGGTAGAACTGAAACAAAATGGAGGCCTGAGGATGAGAGAGAATTAGCTTTAATCAGGCTGGTAGGACCCAGCCTCCTTCGCCAACTCCAGCAAGCACTACTTGAGTCCAGCCTAGTCATAGACCTTTTCAGACTTGTTTTTACTTTAAACTATGTATACATTTCACAATTAAACAGTGTTGCTATCATTCAATTATTGCCCTATTTATTATTTCATCTTTTATTCAAATTTGGCAATTTTTTTAAATCTATTTGTCTGCAGAAAAAACTTTAGTATAGCAAATTATCTTTCCTTACACAAATGTGCACCTTTATGTCCTTTGTAGAGTGAAATTAAATACATAATTAAAATGCCTTTATATATTGTCCGTTATATTTGTGATGTATTGTACCTTGTTCCATTAGTATATATACTTAAAGAATCTATTGGATTGATAAAAAAATATTTTAAATTCTGGCTAAAACTTTTTTTTTGTAGGGGAGAAAATAGTTGTGAATACTTATTTTGAATATAGAATGCGACACAAAGAGCTCCATTAACAGTAAACTAACAGCAGAGCTGAAGTTAATTTAGCAGTAACTTATTTTGAATCTAATTTATACTTCAAAATAATCTATGCTCTCCTAAACTAAAAGAGAACTAGTGTCATGTTTTACAACTAAATGGATGCAAGTCCAGCCAATAACATTTATAACCACCGTCCATAGTCAAGATGGAGATGCTGAGTGAGCCATGGTCTCTTCAGATAGAACAGCATTCAATAGACTACAGTAGTTAAGAGTCTAGCACTGGGGTCAGTATTGAGTTGGATGTTGAGTTATTGATTAGCTACACCAGTTACTTCAGCCTAATTACCCGAAGAGTGGTGGATGGATTGATTGTAAATAGTGTGAAGTCGGGAACCAAAAGGTCAGACTATGCATGTCAATATTACTAGAGCAACACTTGAATGCATTAGGTTACTTGACTTGTTACTTAAAATAATATCATGTTGCTCCAGGGATATTGGCAGTGTTTAATAGCTTAGTTTTTGGACTGCATTCAACAGATGAAGGATTCTGAAATATATTTTAAAAAAAAACTACTATAGACTGTAAAAAATGCATTCTCTATTTAAATTACGAAACACACGGTGAAAAATAGATGGAGCAAGATAGGTGATATAAAATATGCTCTTGTGATATGCTAAAGTATAATATTTTCATTAAAACAACCTGCTCGTAACTTACCACGTGTACAGTACATAAGAAATTTTTTAGATGTACTTTGTTGCAGTGTTTAGATAATCTCATGGGCATCAAGAACTTTAAAGCCCCGGAAATTCAGAAATGGACTTGTCTTGTGTATGTATTTATTTATTTTATTCCAGGAAGGGCTATTTCGTTGTTGTTTTGGTCACGTAATTACTTCCTAGATGCATATAATTTCTAATTGTTATGTGAGGAGTGACTATTGTTAATACATTAATTATAGACTGGGATGCATGTCATAGAGCAGACTTTAGTGTTCTAGCTAACTGAAACCTAAACCTAAGGTTCAATAAACTTTTTTTTTTTTGGGGTATGGCATCTTTAATATTGTGGCTTCTATCAATGTCATTGTCTGCATCATTTCCAATCCCCCATATATATTTTTTGTAACATTTTATATTTTTACAAATATATTTTCCCCTTAACCTTTTAGATTTAATTTTGGAACCAAAGGAGATACCAGTATTACGGGAAGGTTTGGCTTTGATCATAATAGCCGATGTGTGGTGAGCGTTCTGGAACAAAATGGCTGCTGTGCTTCACCCAGGTGGGTGCTGCTGCTACACATCATTGGGGTAAGACTTCAGTTGAACTGTAACAATTTCAGTGGCCTGGTCACCCCTACTGTACATTTGAATGACTCATAATGTTTTTTTTTTTGTGGTTCCCCAATGGATTAGTTATTGTGAGTTCCATTTAATATGTGCATTACAAACTGTGGCAGACATTTTTTCACTCCAGATATAGAAAGTACAAATGGCAGTCTTTCAGAGACCCATACGACCAAAAGATACAACCATAAAATGGCTCCAAGTTTTGGCAGCCAATGGCATGCTCTGCCATCTCTTCCCAGTAGCCAATCACAGAACGATGTATAATGATGCCTTTGTCTACAGCTTTCTACAGTACACAAAGCGGAACGCTCTGATTGGCTACTGTGAAGGGTAATGGGTGCATACCATTGGCTGATTTGACCATGGGGAAACGTTATGGTTGGGTTACTAGGGTAGGCAGTTTAACTGGGACACTGTTTCCATGTTCTCATGTAGCTCTCAGTTATAATAAGGGATGTTTCAGTGTTCCACAAGGCTCATAAACACCCACTGGTTGAACTCATGCAGAGATGGGTAACTGAAGGCCCCTAGATAAATGTTTTTCGTGGGGAAAGTTAGTTGGAGTCTCAACTTACTGTTACGAGTTAAAATAGTATATTATTATTTTAAAATTTGGTTGTGTATCAGCATTTTATCTGTTATGTCAGTCACTGATAGTCAGTCAATTAGCCCATGTCAGCTACATTTTTTTTTAGATTGCTAAATTAGTTTAGCGGGCCTCCTATCTAAACTTTTTATCATGGTCGCATTACTGGCCAGGGGTCCTCCATTGATTGTTAGTCAGTCTCACGTAAATATCATATTAAAAACTGCAAACATTTCTCTACACACATTGGCAAAATGTTCAAAATGGCAGGACATTTTCTGTAGTTTTCCTCTCCTCCGCATGGCAAAATTAGTAGAATTGCATGAAATTGGCTGCGAAATATTCTCTCCACTCCATGGCAAAATGTGGAGAATTGCAGCAAACTTGACTTAAAACTGGATGAATGTGGGTACGCAGACCCGTGAGCAACTGCGGCCTTTAATGAGGAGTCATTATTTTTTTGTGGGCCCATCCCTAATCTAAAGAGTGGATGCTGTCCCTTCAAGTTGTTTTAATGTCATGTGAGCAAGTAGAGTGAAATGCCTTTCTTGCAAGTTCTAAACCCAACAATGCAGTAATCAATAACAATGTAATACTAACAATAACAAGGTAGAACAAAAAACACAAGAAATAAAAAGGTAAAAATAAACAATTATCATAAAATAGCAAAGTTGGGTCAGAGCTTGCAAAATGGCAGCCACCCTTTAAAATTGTTCAGTGTAAATCAACAGTAGTACCAATGCCCTTAACAATCCTCTGCTACCAGTGTAATAGTACACAAGTGTTCTCCTTCCTTTTCAACATTGTATTCGGTATCTGCGTATTTGTCGTAAGAAACGGTTAGATGTGCATATACTAATGTGGGTAACAGCAGAACCCATCAGCATCACCAGTACCTTCCCCGTCCCATTCTCCACTAGTGTTGTGAAATGGTATGGTGGTCTTTATGGAGCTCCATGGTCATATTGAATCTGACTCTCCTCCTCCACGCTCCCTGTCGACAGAGAGGATAAAGGAGACGCGGTGTGCTATTTCACGCTCCCAGATATAATGGGTTGTTCTAGGGGCCCACGGGGCGACGGTCGACCCACACAAATGCACCATAATTAGCTTTTCCATCAGTCATTCAGGTGTCTGTCCTGCAAAAACTGTTGTTTGCTGACAACCATGGTTCTCTTTCTCATTCGTTTTCTCTCCTTCCTTTCGACTGAGTCCGAGTGGTGGGGTAAATGGATGCAGTGCGCTGTGCTAGATTAAAGGTGAGAGCCATGTTGGTCGCTGGGGACACACAATGCAAACTCCAATTACCACGTATTCACAGTGCCTGCGCCATTCCGCGCAGGCTGCACAGTAATCAGATGGCTGTCCAACTGCGCCAAGCAGCACTGGAGCGCCATGTAGACTAGGACAGGGCCGGAGAATGTTGAAGGCTGTTACTTTTTTTGTAGAGAATTGTGCGTGTATGCGTTAGTTTACAACAGGAGGGAATATTATCACAAGTGGCTGTTTGACTCTATTTGCAATCTGTTATAGGGGGCCTTGAAGTTGACAACTACAACTCCTCTCGCTCTCTACTCATTACAGGAGGCTGAGGGTAATGTAGAGTTGATTTGATTTAGTTGTTCACCCTAATGATGCCAAGGCTGTCTTTATGCCACAAGAATGGCCTATTTATTCATGCATTTCTTCCAATTCTAGCATTGCATTCAGTGTGGTTAATGGTCAGGAACAGGCCATTTCAGTCACTTAATGCCTTGCTGTGATACATCTGGATCCTCTGCTTAGAGGGTTTTCCACATGCAGCCACCGAACGGCTCCGTCTTGAATTGCTCTTATTTGTCATACGGCTTAATACTGTATAATTTAGTCTGCTGAATTAATTTGCCAGTGAGCTGCTAGTGTCAGTCGAGAAAGAAAAAGCTAAATGATGGAGTATTTCCAGCCAAACAGTGGGGCTAATGTCACAGTAGGTTAATTGAATCCTGGGTGTTTGAGTCCGAGGTGGGCGTACGGTAGGTAGACTGACTGAGTGTTCTATGATAACACAAACTAAACTGCTTTACTTTGTCACAGTGGATCCAATCGTTCATCTGATAAGTTGCGCATAAACCAGTAGACAGCATGCACGCATGCAATTAGACAAGCGTGCACACACACACCTGTTTGAGACAAATGATGAGTGTGGATAGTACAGTAGCAGCTCACTAGTCAATGACTAGACTGTGATCATGTGGCTGGGTGGGTGTGTCAGTGCAGAGTTCACTTTAATTCACAGTACATGTCTGCGGAGCCGTGATGGTCCATTACAACAGACAGCTTTGCTGATTCCACTTTGTGAATTTGAGTGTAGCAAGAAGAGGAGACATTGCCGGAGCCTTGCAGAGATTTGGAGAAGTATGAAATGCTCTGTTGAAAGCTTTATACGGTCAACTGAAGTTTGTGACTTGATGTAGAAGTTTCCCTTAATATCTCTGGGATATGTGGGACTCTAGTGCCCCACCTGGCCAAAAGCCAGGGAAAATGCAGAGCGCCAAATTCAAATAAATCACTATAAAAATCAACTTTCATTAAATCACACATGCAAGATAGCAAATTAAAGCTACACTTGTTGTTAATCCAGCAAATGTGTCAGATTTCAAAAGGGCTTTTCGGCGAAAGCAAACGAAGCTATTATCTGAAGATAGCACCTCAGTAAACAAAGAGAGAAACCATATTTCAACCCTGCAGGCGCGACACAAAACACAGAAATAAAAATATAATTCATGCCTTACCTTACCTATTGGCACTCCGATATGTCCCATAAACATCACAAATGGTCCTTTTGTTCAAATAATTCCGTCATTATATATCCAACATGTCCATTTATTTGGCGCGTTGGGATCCAGAAAAACTGGTTCCAACTTGCGCAACGTGACTACAAAATAACACAAAAGTTACCTGTAAACTTTGCCAAAACATTTCAAATTACTTTTGTAAATACAATTTAAGTGTTTTGAAACGTAAATAATCGGTCAAATTGAAGACTGGATGATCTGTGTTCAATACAGAAAGAAAACAACCTGAAGCATGCTTTCAGGTCATGCGCCTCTATCAAACAGTACACATGAAGTGACCCTCGTTCAAGATGGCCGTACTTCTTCATTACACAAAGGAATAACATCAACCAATTTCTAAAGACTGTTGACATCCAGTGGAAGCCATAGAAACTGCAAGAAACTTCCATAGAAATCTGGATTCCCAATGAAAACCATTGAAAAGAGTGACCTCAAACAAAAAAAGAAATCTGAGTGGTTTGTCCTCGGGGTTTCGCCTGCTAAATAAGTTCTGTTATACTCACAGACATGATTCAAACAGTTCTATAAACTTCAGAGTGCTTTCCATCCAAATCTACTAATAATATGCATATCTTATCTTCTGGGGATGAGTAGCAGGCAGTTGAATTTGGGCATGCATTTCATCCCGACGTGAAAAAACTGCCCCCTGTCACCAAGAAGTTAAACACATATCTAGGATCAGATTACCCTAACCGCTAATAACTAAAGAACAACTTTTACAATGGTAAACAAATATCTGACCCAGTATCAGTTGTTGGGGTTAATTTTCACCTACTCACAGGGTATGTCCATCTCAGATGTGACATGAAGGCCAGACAGACTTGTCTTTAGCCAGTAACAGTTGGACTGACCAGGGTCCCGCATATACACTTATGCTACAGCAGGACTGACATTTTGTGATTTTAGGCGCACTGCCATTTGGCCTTCAAGAGGTGCCCAGTCTGCCAGGGGACCAAGGCCATTAACTAAACACAAGGTATTCTGTTAAAAATGAAACATGCATTTAAATGTACATAATTTGCCTACATGTCAAGTGCATATTGGCTAGTCAGACTGATGCGCCTGAAAATGTTGCCAAACTTGGATACTTTTACTTACACATATAGGCTAAACACCAGTCATGTTTGACAAATATAATTGAAATGAATATTAGTCTAAAGGCTTGATGCTGTCATGCTCCAGGAACTGTTTGTTCCAATAGGAGAGAAAGGCCAGTGCCTGTTGTGCGCCTCAACATCACCCACCTTGCAATCTGTGCGGGGGCTGTCAACATTTTAAAACTATTTAACCATAAACATAATAGTTGAGAACCGGGATGTTTTAACTTCCCATGCTAGTTGTTGCATCTTTAGATATTCCCTCTTTCTACATTTCCAAAGGATATCTTTGTGGTGTGCTTTGTAGAACAGTGTTTTCCCTTAATTGTATATTGCAACATTTGTGCTGATATCCTACTGTGGTGTCGCATTGCTGCTCTAATAATGTGAAGAAATAGCCTAATAATTTATCAACATTTGAAGTGAAACATTCTGATCTACTGCATCAACCTCAGTGCTATTAAACACATTTTACGTGCAGTGGTTGTATTAATTTGGGATCTATCGTGTCAGTGTCATATTTCTTTTTCGCACAGAATGACAAGCTGACCAATAGAATAGGTCAACTTTTGTGTTATGGGGGGATAGTAGATCTGCACTCGCGCGCTGTTGCATCCCCGATGTGTGTGCACTAGTAGCCTACTTCGGAGCTGCGATGCCTGTGAGAATAACCTGATCACGTGACTGACATTGGCTAATGCGAATTGAGAGAGCCGTCTGAGTGAGAGGTGCTTCGGAGCAGGGCGATTGGCAGCCGGGAGAAGGACATTATAATTGGTATATTCAGCCCAAAGGCACAACGGCCACTTTGGCCTTAAGGCATGTTTTCTTTTTGTTAGGGGGCATTACAGCCACACTGAACAGGCCTGTGCTACAGTACTGTTGATGGTTTCCTGCTGAATACATATTACAGTAGTATAGATTGCCCTCTGTACACTGTTACATATTAGATGTTGGTCCCCTGCTGTCTGGTACACTCAGTAGCTCCTCATGGTGGCTCATTAAAACAATAAAGAAACACGCTCTGACTCTTTCTCTACAGCAGGCCTAGTCCTTCCATTGACTAAACCATGTTCTCCTGTTGCCCAGTGATATTTATGAGACAAGTGTGTAGATGTTTTATTTTTTTTCTGGCTTGGACAGTGTTTAGTTCAGCAAGGTTCAATGGGTTAACTTGTACCCAGGGTAGGATGCTGCTGGTAAAATGAGTCATGGTGAATAATGCATTATTAATTCAAGTGTCTCTTGTTTTCAAAGCACATCTCTTTTAGTTGGTTGTTCCTTTAGTTGAATTCATAGAGTAAGTGAATTTACAAAATCCAACAGTAGTCAAGTGTTTTGTCTTTCATATTAATCCTAACCTTTATCAGCTGCATGCGCTATGTATATTCTAATACCTTCTAGACTGTTCTGCTTAAAATCACTAACTCCTCAGTACACAACTGTAGAATTGCAGAGCTTGCTTATTTTATTATACATAGCCACACATTCCCTGCCTATAATACTGAATTGTTTACTATGAAACTATGTATTTTCTCTTCTCTGCAATATAATGAAAGCTGTGGCCATAATGTTTTTATAATCTGCCCATTTCTATTCTCTCTATTTAATATTTTGTTGCCATGATATCTTTCTATGATCATATTTGTATAAAATAGTAACTTCTTATTCTAAATCAGAACATGGCATTGTCTTGTTTCTTCTTTGTTCTACAGAGATGTTGAAGGAGTTGAACCAACAGCGCAGAGCGAAAGAGTTTACAGACCTGAAAATAATTGTTGAAGGCAAAGAGTTTGAAGTCCACCAAAATGTTGTAGCTTCCTGCAGCCTTTATTTCAAGGACCTGGTGAAAAGGTTTGCCTTCCCTTCCCCACCAGCTGTTGATACATTCTGTTTTTTTTGTAGGGAGCATTTGTGTTGCTATTTTCCCCTCCCCCTTTCTCTGTTGCAGGTGTGTGAAGACTTTGGTTCCTATCACAGGGCCAGCAGCCACCCACTCCTTCTCCCACTCCAAATGAATGTATCACTAAAACAATTTGATGGAAAAGGTTACCCCATCTTAAGTCTTTACATTTTCCTCCCCATAGAGACAATTAACCATATTTACAGTTTGATGAGCAGAGAAAACGTTCCATGACTGGGGGGGGGCTTTAACACATCTAAAAAATGATAGCAAAGCAACAGTGTGTTATGTGGTACAGTAGGGAGGGGTTTTATCTCTAAGCTACCTTATTTCTGTGTCTGCGGCGTTTCAAGACAACATCCTTTTATGTGCAAATGAGTGGGATTTTACCGTTAGTCCATTGAAGTGATGGGGAAGCTTCAGAGTTGCAAGCGAAGGACAAAGCACAGACACATCTCTCACCGCTATGCTTTACTCAACCATTACTTTCACAGGTTAACACCATTCCCTGTTAATGTATTAATTTGAAGTGGATCAAAGTATTTCTTCATTACTCTATCCCTCACATGTCTCTGTTGTTTTGGTTCTATAAGGTGCTAGTATGTGTTTCTTGGTTGTTGTGTGTGTGTGAGAGTAGTGGTGTGTTTGTTTTCTTCATGCTGAGGCAAGGCCCTCTCTTAATGTCCTCACCCTGTCTTCAGATCCTTGCAGGTGCTTGTCGACTTGATTCAGACAGCCCCGGAATCAATGTTTTCTCGTCTCCTTGACATTTTTGTTTTCCTGTGCACTGCTCAGACAGATAGAAAAGACGGGCTAACTGAACAGATGGAAACTGTAGTGAGAGAGACTGTACATAACAATAGGAAGCTCTAGTCTAAAGTCTGAGGGCAGCTGCCTGCTAGTTGCCCTGCAGCCACGCTGTCTCCTGTGAGATCATCAGAGGGCGCAACGCTGCTTATCAGACAGAGGTGAGCCATCCATCTAGTGAGCCAGCCAGGAGATGCTTTGTGTGTCAATCACACCAGCATGCACAACACACACACACATACACACACACACACACACACACACACACACACGTTTGTTCCTGCTCAATGGGGATGTGTACTGAGAATAGTGAACAGCAGCCCGTTCCCAACCTCACACAGGGTCCCCAGAAAGACGCATCCGGTTACGTTCATCTGCCTGCCTGCCTGCACTCTGATATTGTACTGGTTAAATGTGGCTGCCCGACAAAGCAAATTCTCATTAAGTGGATAATTCATTGTAAAAGGACCATAATTTGTCATCACCGCAGGCCTTTCTCATCTAGATTACATTAAACAGAATTTTCTAATTTAACCATACAGTTAGTGGAATATATTACATGTATATGTTATACTAATTAATGATAGTTTAAGTTGCATAATTGTCTAAGTATTAACCGTATAGGTTGTCAACCTTTTTTTTGACAAAGTTCAAATCATTTATCATGGTATGTTTAGTAACTACCGTTGACTTTATAAGGCAAGTGACACCTCGCGGTTTTATTGCCGTGTTTACTGGAGAACACAACACTGAGATGCTGTTTTAACCCTGGCCGTCTGAGGGCTTGAGACGTGCTGTTTTAACCCTGGCCGTCTGAGGGCTTGAGACGTGCTGTTTTAACCCTGGCCGTCTGAGGGGTTGTGCTGTCAGTGGTGTCACTGGGTTGGTTGAAGCAGAGAGGGGGAGAGAGAAGAGCACATCCCAGCTGACGGTCCTCTCATTGAGTTACACCCTGTGTGCCATTCAGGTCACTCTCCAGAGAGTGTGGTATTATGCTGATGCCACACATGCCCTGCACCCCATCCAGATCTTTGAGGTTGAATGAGCGAGAGACACCATCTACGCAGTGCTGCCCACGAGCCCCACTGTGCAGGTATTCACTGTTGTCGTAACTCTCTATCAGTGTCTCATAACTGCCACTGTGTGTGTGAGAGAGGGGTGCAGGCCTATAACACTTGGGTGTTCTCCAGGCAGCCAGCCATTATTCAGAGTAGATGGAATATCAGAGGGTGAGCGAGTGAGAGTGCATGTCGCTGCTTATTTACGCTGACCTTAAACACACAGACAAGAAATTAGTCTCAGAGAAGTGGAAAAGTAATGAAGCAAATGCTTGTTTACATGCACGAAAGTCATTTTCATTTATTAGGTTGTTTACTGTTAAGCAGTAGATTAGTAAATTGAAAAGCAATAAAGCACCATGGCTTTAGAAAATGGTTTTAAAATATATATGTGATTTATAGTCAAATCATTTAATCAACAGTGTGAGTGAGAAATCCGTTTTCTATATCATACCTGAGCTATTTCCTTTTAAGTTTAAAAAAAATATATAGATTCATAATATTTAGAATGGTTTTGATATTTAATGTTATGAAAAGCTAATTTATAATCAGTCCCCTGACAGGATAAGTGCATTTAGATGAGTAGCAATGAATGATTATCACCAAATGATTAAACTTCAGATGTTAAAAATGTCCATCCAGTTTAACTGCTGATACCCGCAATCTCATTAATTTGATGTAAATCATTAAAAAAAAATATTTTATGCTGCATTTCCCACCCTATAATTTTAAAGGCACTTTCACCTCCCTCTGTCTGAAGTACAAGTCTGCAGAGTTGATGTACTGACCCTGCTACCTCGAGGTAATACAGCTCCAAAATATGAGCGCACGTCTGGCACTCACCCACCAAAACCTACCACCCCCCCTTTAAAGCAGTGGCCTTCAAAGTCGGGGTCCATGGGGAAACTGATGTAAAGTCTCAAATGTGGAGTCTCAAATGTAAAAAACAACAACATTAAGAGCACAAATTATCATATGGGACAATATATACTGAACAAAAATATAAACGCAACAATTTTACCGAGTTACAGTGAATATAAGGAAATCATTAAATTGAAATAAATTAATTGGGCCCTTATCTATGGTTTTCACATGACTGGGCATATGCCCACCCACTTGGGAACCTGTCCCAGCCAATCAGAATGAGTTTTCCAATGAGATGGCTTTATTACAGACATAAATACTCCTCAGTTTCATCAGCTGTCTGGGTGGCTGGTCTCAAACGATCCCACAGGTGAAGAAGCCAGATGTGGAGGTCCTGGGTTGACGTGGTTGTGAGGCCAGTTGGAAGTACCGCCAAATTCTATAAAACATTGGAGGCGGCTTATGGTAGAGAAATTAACATTCAATTATCTGACAACCGCTCTGGTGGAAATTCTGCAGTCAGCATGCCAATTGCATGCTCCCTCAAATAAATCTTGGGAAAAATGGGATCCTAAGAAATATGAGTGGAAAAAATGGGGTCCCTGTTGAAAAACGTTGAATTTCACTGCATTATAGGCTGCTGCTGTTCAGCCCAGTAATTCAATTTTCCCCCTCTGAAGTATCAATAAGTATGCTCTGTACACTCTTAAACTATGGGCACAATGCAACTGGTGCAGCTCGGTGGCAGGGCCTAATGTAAAAGCACACACACTCTGACACACCAGAGCTTTGTTCCATTTGTTGCCCTTTTTCTCTTCTGTTTTCATATGCTTCTGACTCACCCAGGCCAGAGTCTACCACTTTAAGAAGAGAGAGTGGAACTGAAACTTCTAGTCTTTGTCAACACGCTCTCTGGGTGGTAGAATCCTCCAGCTGAGATTCTAGTGAGCTCTTACTGTTCCCCTACTACTGTCCTGTGTCAGATAGACAGTATGCCCAGCAGGAAAAACCGAAATGCGTTGAAACAATGTCATTTCAACCAGTTCAAAAGCAGAATGACTTCATTCTAACCAGCTTTGCCTGCTGGGTGCACTAATGTGTGCTGCTTTGAATCACTGTAAACCATATGGTCACAGCAGTGAATAGCGTAATCAATCCTAGAAACGTATGATGGCTCCTCAGATCAGGAGCTCAGTGTTGACCGGTCTGAACAAAGCTACTTTCCTCCCCATCCTATGGCTCTATAGAAGCAGTGGCAATCATAATAGGCCCCCTATTAAAATTGTACATTTTATTCTCTCATACAGCAGCATTTACTCCCTCAATGTTTTGCTTTTAAGACCAAAAATAGCAGTGTCCCCAGCTCAGGATATGATTCTGAACCTCACAGCCCACTGACTACTAGCTGTGACACTCTGTGGTAGTGCTTTTCCTCTGAGACTTACCCCCGCACCAGCTCCAGTGTTTTCATCAGGACTGTGGCACTGAAGACTTGTGAGCAGAATAAACAACCTCTGCATCATTCAAGACTGTTGAGTGTCTTAAAGTTCAGTTTGCCGCCGTTATGCAGGCCGAAAAGTACCCATGGCCTTGGCTTCAAGTCAGAGCAGGTCCACCGGAGCCATGACCCAGTGAGACACGGGTGCCGACCTGCGTAGATGGAAACAGAGAAGTCTGAGCCTTTTGGGCAAAACACTGGGGTAAATCCTCAGTGGAAATGCGACATTATAATACCAGTGTAACTACTTGGTCTCCTTGTGTGGCTTGAAGTCTCTAATACAAACAAACAAGCTAAACTAATAACATTGTCAAGCGAGCAGGCACTCTTATCTATGTTGAATCCATGTTTGATTTGTTTTTCTTGATGATAGAATAGACAAACAAGTAATGTTTTGTTTTCTCCCAGAAAAGTATATATTTTGGATGAGCTTGGATTCCTCTGAGCACACAGAGTAAAAAGTCTGCGGGAATCATTTGTCCAGCTGAAAAGTCATTTTAGAGAACATGGTAAATGCGGTCCCTGTAAAATAGTACTTTAACAGGACACATTAGAAATCCATTTATGACATCCCCTCTTTCTCCTCCCCTTTCTGACAGTCTATGCTGAATTAAAGACTCCACAGAAAACATATTGGTGCATTTTTCGTAAACCGATTCCTCTCTCAATTTCTCCTTATCGCTCTTTTTTTACTTCCCTCTCCCACTTTTACATAAAGTAGTCTGCAGTCAGATGCAGCAGTATAAACAACCACCACTTTGAGAGAAGCAGAAAGCGCATTCTATAACTAAAACAGTCAGACAAAACAAATTGCCACTTGATCCGATTCCCATTGACATGGTTGATGAGCATGCTGTTTTCTTTAATTTGTCTTTTTTATTTCCCTTTTCTTACCCTCCGTTGCTTAACCCTGGACTGCACCCCCGATCTCCCCCTTTTTTCCAGTTTTAATACTGCCGCAGCGTAGGGCGGGAAAGTAATAACATAACAATACTATGTTTTTTTGCTTTGCAGGAGAAAAAATAATGTTTTGATATATAACTGTCTTGGTCTTTCCAGCCTCACTATGTCCATCCACGCAGAGACCGATCCCCACTTCTCCCCTTCTCTCACCTCCTAAGATGGCTCAATGACCACTAATGTCTACTACGTTCATATACAGGATACTGGTGAATGTGGCAGCGAGCTGGGGGCAGAGGCTTTGGGTTTAGGTATGGTGGGGGGGGAAATCTCTTATTTAAAAGACCCAGGAACAGTCATGGAACATGGACACCCCCCCCCCCCCCCCCCTCAAACCCCCTCTGAAGGATGGCTGCTGGTCCCTGTGGAAGAACCAACACTCTTCCACCCTCGCTCTCTCCCTCTTTCCTCTTCACTCTAACCATTCTGCCCATATGTCCGTCTGTGTGTCCGTCTGTCTGCATCTCGCATCAACCACTATGACTGAGTGTATGCTCTGTAAAGGCTTCTCTTTGAGTCTCTCACCAACCCAGTAGGAGACATTAACACTTGAAACAGACACGGAGCATTATGCAGTGTGACCAGCAGGAGAACACACCCCATCCATCTCAATCCTCAGTAGTTGTCATATTGTTTGTCCACAGCTCTCGGGGGAGGGACACAGTATTGCACTTTATTTTGGGGCATTGGATCTGTTTATTTTACCCGTGTCTAGATTGTTGTGCACGTGGGACATTAAACGTGGGTGGTGATGCGTTACTTAACGCTTCTTTAAACCCCCGGAAAGTTCCAGAACTTCAACTAATCACAGATATCTCATTCTGTTGCAATGCCCATACAAGCCACCCAGCACCTCAGCATGTAGTTCTGATATACAACACACAGGATAGCAATACAGAATAGTAGTATTGGGCGCAACAGTTGGCTAGCTTTCAAACATACCACAGCTAACATAGCTTGAGTTCTTCCGTTAGCAGTCTGTTTCAACACTGTTCTAACATACCTAGGGATCTTCTCAGTGTGGTTTTATCAGCTCCTCCCCTCTGTCTTCTGTCTCCCACTATCCTGTATGCATCTCCTTAATATCTATGCATACCTGAACACATGTCAAAGCATGCCTTTTGATATTCAATTGCCTTGATAAAGACACCAATCACTTGTGCTTTTGTTTCAGATGGAGCACAAACCTAACTGTGTACTGTTACAAACCCTAGTGGCTTACTGTAAAAACAAGACCAAACAATCTCTACCTTCCCCATTTCTACTGTATTCTATCGTGTTGTATTGATTCTGTTATTTTTCCATATTCTATTGATGCAGGTTGTGTGTGTGTGTGCACGAGTGTGTGCACGAGTGTGTGTGTGTGTGTAGCCCTAGTCCTAGGTGTGTGCGCATCTCTTCGATGTCTAACTCCTGTCTCTACCGTGGTTGGTTGGTCAGGTCGTCAGGGGAGACGAGGAGCGGGGAGATGCTAGAGCTGCGGATGAGTGACATTGGAGCTGATGTGTTGGAGCTGCTGCTGGAGTTTGTCTACACAGGTTCTCTGGTCATAGACTCCGCTAACGCCAGGACACTGCTAGAAGCTGCCAACAAGTTCCAATTCAACACCTTCTGCAAAGTCTGTGTGTCCTTCCTAGGTATGTAGCTATGGCACAGGGTGTGTGTTTGGGGCGGGCGGGGGTGTCTCATCATACTAAGCCTGCCTTTCCGTCTTTGGCTCATGGTCTCTCACACCCTTTCTGTCAGGTGTTCAAAGTTTCCACTGGAGTAAAAGAGTTTCTTTCTAACACCCAGCGCTTGGCCGTTCTTCTACCTTTTAATACCTCATACCGCCTTTCCTTTTATATCTGAAAGGTCTATTTTCGCCTCTGGACCTAGTGATCTTTTCTGTATTTTCTCGATAGTTGTCGCTTATGTCTGTGTCAGCATCACCTTTCTTCTTGCCGGCTTTGGCACGCATTAAATCATGATCACTCTATTTTCATCCAGCATGCAACTTGTTCTTGTCATTCAGAAAAGTATAAATGCAATGTGCAACAATTTCAAAGATTTTTCTGAGTTACAGTTCATATAAGGAAACCAGTCAATTGAAATGCATTAGGCCTTATCTATGGACTGGGCAGGGATGCAGCCATGCATGGGGAGCCAGGCCCAGTGAATCAGAATGAGTTTTTCCCCACAGACATAAATACTCCTCAGCACCCACCCTCGCCCTACTCAGACGATCCCACAGGTGAAGAAGCCGGATGTGGAGATCCTGGGCTGGCGTAGTTACTTGTGGCCTGTGGCTGTGAGGCCGGTTGGATGTACTGTCAACATTTCTAAAACCACATTGGAGGCACCTTATGGTAGAAAAATGAACATTCAATTCTCTTGCAACAGCTCTGGTGGACATTCCTGCAGTCAGCATGCCAATTGCTCGCTCCCTCAACTTGAGACATCTGTAGCATTGTGTGACAAAACTGCACATGTTAGTGGCCTTTTATTGTCCGCGGCACAAGGTGCACCTGTGTAATGATCATGCTGTTTAATCAGCTTCTTGATATGCCACACATGTCAGGTGGATACATTATCTTGGCAAAGGAGAAATGCTCGCTAACAGGAATGTAAACAAATATTTTAGAGAAATACGTTTTTGTGCATATGAAGCATATGACCAACACTTTACATGTTGCATTTATATTTTTGTTCAGTATAGCAACGTTACCTATAGCAACCAGTTATTTTCTGCACCAAAGAAAAACCACCCGTTTAGAAAATCTAGCAAGCGAGGCAACTAAAAGCAAGTTTCTAGACAATGTTTATAATTACAATGCTTATATTTACAATGCTTATATTTACCAGAACATATCTGACAAAGTTTTGAGTTTAATTGTAGCCAATGTTTTATTCATTTTAACAGGGAAATAACACACAAGTCTGGCGATATAATAATGTCTATCTTACAGTTGTGAGTATGAAGAAATTAACACAGTGCATTCTGTTGGAGGAATTTAGACCTTGATGGTGCTGGGGACTGTTTGAAAGGGGGATCATATAAACATCACCAGATAGAATTATTGGTATGTTTTTAAAAAATTGCTGAATTAACCGCCTCTCTCACTCCCTCTCCTCTCGACCCTCAGGGTTTAGGAGGCGCCAGGACAGATTCATAAAAAGGTCAGGGAACAATTGTCAGTAAAATGTCAAATCCCACAGATGCTCTAGGCCAATCGATACCAAGGCAGAGATGAGGATACAGGTCTGGGTAAAAGCGGTGAGCGGAGGGGTGTTTGAAAGGTTGGGGGGGTGGCGAGCCCATGGGTCAACTGAGGAGCAAATGCGTAGTCATGGGTTTAGGAGGTCAAGGGACTGGGAAATTGTAAATGTCAGCTTATACTTACCATTTAATAGAGATTGGTGGGGGAGAGCTGTAACGCAAGGCAGGGATATGATGTCTGGATATGAGATGAAAAAGGTCAGAGCTGTAAAGGAGAGGGAAAAGACAGTGAAAATAAATATTGATCTGTTTTTCTCGTTTCGTCCCGACGATATGGACTTGTTAAAAACAGGGAAACCATTTATAGTATAGTCAGACTTCATCACCATCAGTAGGTCAGACTTTCCTGCCCTGCCTGAATATAATTCATGACATTTGAGTGTTAGAACTGAGACATAGTAATAATAATAGATTTGATTTGTATAGCGCTTTTCAATACAGCAAGAATTTCAATGCTCAAGTGCACTGTATGACATTGTACTGGTGCAATGTATAACCTTGGAACAAAGAAATTGCTATTATGTCAAGGATATCCAAGTTCTTAACAAATATACTGAAGATAAATGAACTTGGCCTAGTTTGGCCATGGTGTATTGAGTTGATCAGATTTGAGTGTGACAAAAATACCAAAAAACACATTTCAGTACACCTGGGTAACCTATGTTGCACATCGTATTATTTTCCCAAATATTAGGACATCAAGAATTAGAAAACTGATCCAACAATGCAATGTGTACAGTTATACAACGCATCTACAAAGTAATTACATGGAGATGGAGCAAGAGCACAATAGAAGTTACATGACCAATCATCATGGCAGTTAGTGTGAACAGATGCTATGTTGTGCAGGGTAATTTGGAAATCACTGAATGCCATAAAATCAATTCTTGTAATTCTGTCTACGAGTTCAACCTTCAATGTTGGTATAGATTTACAGCGATCAGCTATTGGACCTTCCAGAGCCTGGAATAAAACTCCTCTATTCATTATGTCTGCAAAAGTTTGAGATATGACACGCGCGCTCACACACATCGTGAACGCCATATGGATTCTGCAGGGACTCTCCTCACATCCACACAAATGAACCTAAATGAACGGTACCTGTGGAATCAATTACGATCAAAGTAAAGAAGAATCCTAAACACATTTCAACATGGTTTGATATTGATTAGGTATAGAGAGGCTTCTGTAAATTTATTGATCCGTCTAGCTCTTATTACTACACGTTCTCCCGTCAGACCCTTCTCAAGGTGAAAACACATCTGTTCAACCACACCACAACAGACTACAGTTATTAGTTTCAAATGCTTTGTTTTCCTATTCAGCTTCAACACACTGAGTTAACTTCAGAGTTTAATAACACAGTTTGATGTCATACAAACCCTGTTTTGATTAGATATTCAGTCTGTTCTTTGAATTGTTGTGGCTCCATTACCTTTCCTGGTGATGTTTGTATAGGCAGCAGACACACACACACACACACACACACAGACAAAGGTCTTTACCTGCAGTACTAATCCCTGCTATGCCGTTCCACACCCCCGCCTGACTGTGCTCAGTAGGCTCCTAACGATTGATTCCCCTTGTTGTTTGTCCCTGGAGCTGTTTCAGCTCTGACAGTCTCTCTCCAGGCCCAGATAAACACACAGATAGACCACAGCTCTCTCCCTGCTTTCTCCCTCTCTTTCCAGACAGTTATTTTTATGGATGTGAACAACTCTCCCTTATTCCTCTTTCTCTTTTTCCTCCCCATTCCCCTCTTGCTCTCACTCTCGCTCTCTGCAGAGAAACAGCTAACAGTGGGGAACTGTCTAGGTGTGCTGGCCATGGCTGAAGCTATGCGATGTACAGAGCTCCACAACATGGCCAAAGCTTTCGCACTGCAGAACTTCCCTGAGGTAGGTGGATTTAATGACTGGATTTAATTTTTAAACCCAAAATGACATATCACACTATGTATCTGTGAGTAAAGTCTTTACCTGAGGTACTAATCCCTGCTATGCCGTCCCAGTCTACCATAACACCTGTCGCACATGATTAAGAACAGTGCATGTACTCCAGGATTTTCATCCCAATGAAGTGTCAACCCTTCATTGTGCACTAGGTGGCGGGGCAGGAGGAGATTCTGTGTGTGTCTAAGGAGGACCTAGTGGCCTACCTGTCTAATGACAGCCTCACCACCAAGGCTGAGGAACTGGTCTACGAGACCGCCATCAAGTGGATCAAACAAGACCCCACCGCCAGAGTTCAGGTAAGGCGGGGGGAGAGGGTGCTAGTGGCTACGAGGTTTGAGTGATTACATTTTTACTGGTCCATTTTCAACATGTTCATTCAGCGTTTATGGGTCCTGGACTGTATGGCCTGGTTTGTTGTGGGAGTGCCATTTTGCCCTCTGATCTAACCTGGTTAATCAGGACTTAATGCTGTTCTGACACCATCTGTCTACAGTATCATTACGCATACTCACCAACCATTACCCCATACAGTATGTCCTGGTTTCATTATATTGCTCATCACATCTCATCTTTGTATCTGTTTTCTACACCACAATTCCTCCTGTCTTTGACTAGAGCTCCTAAAAGGAGAAATAAAGTAAAAAGCTTGGTGTGTAGAGATGCACTGTTATGTATGTTCCCAGCAGAGTCCTACTACCACCCGTCTCTAGTCTATATTAAGTCACTTAAGCTATGTTTAATATGCATCACCCACTTCCTCCTCTAGACACACTAACAAGCATATACAGTACCCTTCTCTCTCTACCTTCCCCTATGTACTGTCACCCTGCTCTGCCCTGCATCTGAATAAATGAAACACCTGTAATATCATGCAGACTGGTTGTTAGGTTTTAATAGTATTGTTCTCATAATGTCCAATGACGACAATGTCCGCGAGATAGAATTTGGCTTGCTGTCGGTTTAAATGCACTGTGATACAGTATGAACATTCTGAGTGGGACACACTGTTCTGGCAGCTTCTGTTAATCTGCAGCTTTTTGAATTGGGTTCTTGGTCTGTCTTTCTAAGAAATTATTCTGAAATGGGATTGTCAAATTCCACTACGTCACACTTCAACAAATGAGTCTGGTGGTCGATACGTTTCATGGTCAATACATTGACTAACCAACCTCCATGAATATGGAAGAATATATCACCACAGGATACAGACCATTTATGGATCCAATACTAAGGCTGCATCCATAATGGCACCTTGTTCCCTATTTAGTGCACCCCATTCCCTGTTTGTGTAGTAGTTTTGACCAGGACCCATAGGGCTCTGGTCAACAGTTGTGCACTATATAGGGAATAGTTTACCATTCAGAGTGTATGTTAAAAGACCACGCATAAAGCAGCCTTGACTGCTGTTTAACAAGGGAGTTGAGATGAGTCGTGTTAAAACAGTTCATCACTGGGAATGTCACTCAGTCAGAATAACACCCTCTCATAAGATTGAATGGTCGTTGTAATGGTCTCAATTACTATAGACAGTCTTTGTATTTGCCAGATTCAATGCCAGTAGTAACTACTTCCATAAATTGAGTTGGACTTTATAATGGTGCCTGCTACTATAGACATTAATGTCTGTGTTGGCCATAGAAAGGCAGTTCTGAGAGGCACTTTAGGTTACATTATCAAAAAAGTGTTTTGACTGAAACTGTCTCTCAGGACTTGACGTTTCACATGATAAAACCATTGTAAAACTCTGCCTTCTACAGAGTTTTTACAAGGAAGTATTTTCTAAAGTGGTGGATGGAAGACCTACGGTCCAAACTGCAGTCCAGACAGTACAAGGAGATGCAGATAATGGGGAAGTACACAGGATGTAAGTGAACTGTGTGCAGCAAACGCTTTGCACAAAATTGAGTGAGAGTCCTTAAACAAGGTTAGAGCTTTGGGGTAGTTTCACACACACACACACACACACACACACACACACACACACACACACACACACACACACAATGACTTCTGTTCTAGTGAGGATGAAAGACAGAAAGGTTTGGACCAATCACGTCCGTTCAGCTCAGCGTAGTTCAGCAGTAATCTCACAGCCTATTGGGCAGGAGAGAACAGTGAATCAGACCATGGCAGAGAAACGAAGGGATCGCGGAATGGGATATACCATTTCACCTGCTGTCCACTTCTCTTCCTCCTTATCCTCCCTCTTCCACCTTGTCACGAAGTCCAGGATAAAACTAATCCCTTATAGCAGTCAGTGGTTTCTCAAATGGAGGCTCAGGGCCCACTGGTGAGTCACTGCTCATTCCTTTTTGTGGCTGATACCGTTTGGGTCACAGCTTTAGACTTGGGTCTTTGGTTTTGTTTACTCACGAGAACACACTCCCGAAGGTGCGATTTAGAGAGACTGAGACAGAGGAAGAGAGACGGTGAACGGAGAGGGCAGAGGAGGGCCCCGGTGTCCCTGTGTTCAGTAGGAATCAGATATTCACTCTCTGCTGTGTGCCTTGGCATTATAGGAGTGGAGCTCAGGGCCAGTCTCAAATCTAGGGGCCATGTGTGATACAGTGAGACTAATGACGCTAGAGAGAGAGAACAGAGAGAGAGGAGAACGAGGGAAATGGGTAGAGGGATTGGGGTATGGAGAGGACAACGAGGGATTGGGGTATGGAGAGGACAACGAGGGATTGGGGTATGGAGAGGACAACGAGGGAAAGGGAGTGGGAGAGGACAACGAGGGAAAGGGAGTGGGAGAGGACAACAGGGGAAAGGGAGTGGGAGAGGACAACAGGGGAAAGGGAGTGGGAGAGGACAACGAGGGAAAGGGAGTGGGAGAGGACAACGAAGGAAAGGGAGTGGGAGAGGACAACGAGGGAAAGGGAGTGGGAGAGGACAACGAGGGAAAGGGAGTGGGAGATGAGAACGAGGGAGGGGATGGAGAGGAGAACGAGGGAGGGGATGGAGAGGAGAACGAGGGAAATGGGTAGAGGGATTGGGGTATGGAGAGGACAACGAGGGAAAGGGAGTGGGAGAGGACAACGAGGGAAAGGGAGTGGGAGAGGACAACGAGGGAAAGGGAGTGGGAGAGGACAACGAGGGAAAGGGAGTGGGAGATGGAGATGAGAACGAGGGAGGGGATGGAGAGGAGAACGAGGGAGGGGATGGAGAGGAGAACGAGGGAAATGGGTAGAGGGATTGGGGTATGGAGAGGACAACGAGGGAAAGGGAGTGGGAGATGGAGAGGAGAACGAGGGAGGGGATGGAGAGGAGAACGAGGGAAAGGAGTTTATTTTTTATTTTTTACAAGAGAAACTGACCCCAGTCTAGAGAGCGAGTGGTTGAGTTGACACGCTCTGCTCACCACAAGCTCCTTTTCACCTCCCCTCCCTCCCTCCACACCTCTTTCCGTCCTGCCATTTGGAAAAGGAGAGCAGGGGAAATCGCTCCCCCTGAACCTGTGAAATGTTTTAATGGCACGTCAGGACTGATTGTCACAGGGCTTACACACACTGAGAAGGTCGGAAGGTGGGAGGAATGCAACGGCTGGGGGCTGTGTGCGTGCGTGCATAACCGAGCACTGGCACGTTGGCAGTGACTGAATAAATAATGTCACTTGTTTTTGTTGTCTCAAATATCCGCTAGAATAAAGACCGGTGCTGGATGTCACATGGAGATTTGTGCAAGACACACACAATTTTATTTATTTATTTCACCTTTATTTAACCAGGTAGGCAAGTTGAGAACAAGTTCTCATTTACAATTGCGACCTGGCCAAGATAAAGCAAAGCAGTTCGACAGATGGAAGAATGTGCAAAGTAGAAATAATAAATAATGGGGTGCAAAGGAGCAAAATAAATAAATAAAATACAGTTGGGAAAGAGGGTAGTTGAAGAAGAAGGTAGTTGTTGGGGCTAAATTATAGGTGGGCTATGTACAGGTGCAGTAATCTGTGAGCTGCTCTGACAGTTGGTGCTTAAAGCCAGTGAGGGAGATAAGTGTTTCCAGTTTCAGAGATTTTTGTAGTTCGTTCCAGTCATTGGCAGCAGAGAACTGGAAGGAGAGGCGGCCAAAGAAAGAATTGGTTTTGGGGGTGACTGGAGAGATATACCTGCTGGAGCGTGTGCTACAGGTGGGAGATGCTATGGTGACCAGCGAGCTGAGATAAGGGGGGACTTTACCTAGCAGGGTCTTGTAGATGACATGGAGCCAGTGGGTTTGGCGATGAGTATGAAGCGAGGGCCAGCCAACGAGAGCTTACAGGTCGCAATGGTGGGTAGTATATGGGGCTTTGGTGACAAAACGGATTGCACTGTGATAGACTGCATCCAATTTGTTGAGTAGGGTATTGGAGGCTATTTTGTAAATGACATCGCCAAAGTCAAGGATTGGTAGGATGGTCAGTTTTACAAGGGTATGTCTGGAAGGAGAGTTTACAGTCTAACCAGACACTTAAGTATTTGTAGTTGTCCACGTATTCTAAGTCAGAGCCATCCAGAGTAGTGATGTTGGACAGGCGGGTAGGTGCAGGTAGCGATGGGTTGAAGAGCATGCATTTAGTTTTACTTGTATTTAAGAGCAATTGGAGGCCACGGAAGGAGAGTTGTATGGCATTGAAGCTTGCCTGGAGGGTTGTTAACACAGTGTCCAAAGAAGGGCCAGAAGTATACAGAATGGTGTCGTCTGCGTAGAGGTGGATCAGAGACTCACCAGCAGCAAGAGCGACCTCATTGATGTATACAGAGAAGAGAGTTGGTCCAAGAATTGAACCCTGTGGCACCCCCATAGAGACTGCCAGAGGTTGGACAGCAGACCCTCTGATTTGACACACTGAACTCTATCAGAGAAGTAGTTGGTGAACCAGGCGAGGCAATCATTTGAGAAACCAAGGCTGTCGAGTCTGCCGATGAAGATGTGGTGATTGACAGAGTCGAAAGCCTTGGCCAGATCAATGAATACGGCTGCACAGTAATGTTACTTATCGATGACGGTTAAGATATCTTTTAGGACCTTGAGCGTGGCTGAGCTGCACCCATGACCAGCTCTGAAACCAGATTGCATAGCAGAGAAGGTATGGTGAGATTCGAAATGGTCGGTAATCTGTTGACTTGGCTTTCGAAGAACTTAGAAAGGCATGGTAGGATAGATATAGGTCTGTAGCAGTTTGGGTCAAGAGTGTCCCCCCCTTTGAAGAGGGGGATGACCTCAGCTGCTTTCCAATCTTTGGGAATCTCAGACGACACGAGAGGTTGAACAGGCTAGTAATAGGGGCGGCAACAATTTCAGCAGATAATTTTTAGAAAGAAAGGGTCCAGATTGTCTAGCCCGGCTGATTTGTAGGGGTCCAGATTTTGCAGCTCTTTCAGAACATCAGCTGAACGGATTTGGGAGAAGGAGAAATGGGGAAGGCTTGGGCGAGTTGCTGTTGGGGGTGCAGTGCTGTTGACCGGGGTAGGAGTAGCCAGGTGGAAAGCATGGCCAGCTGTAGAAAAATGCTTATTGAAATTCTCAATTATGGTGGATTTATCAGTGGTGACAGTGTTTCCTATCTTCAGTGCAGTGGGCAGCTGGGAGGAGGTGTTCTTATTCTCCATGGACTTTACAGTGTCCCAGAACTTTTTTGAGTTAGTGTTGCAGGAAGCAAATTTCTGCTTGAAAAAGCTAGCCTTGGCTTTTCTAACTGCCTGTGTATAATGGTTTCTAGCTTCCCTGAACAGCTGCATATCACGGGGGCTGTTTGATGCTAATGCAGAACGCCATAGGATGTTTTTGTGTTGGTTAACTTAAGCGCAGTCAGGTCTGTGGAGAACCAAGGGCTATATCTGTTCCTGGTTCTAAATTTCTTGAATGGGGCATGTTTATTTAAGATGGTTAGGAAGGCAGTTAAAAAAAATATCCAGGCATCCTCTACTGACGGGATGAGATCATATCCTTCCAGGATACCCCGGCCAGGTCGATTAGAAAGGTCCTGCTCGCTGAAGTGTTTCAGGGAGCGTTTTACAGTGATGAGTGGAGGTAGTTTGACCGCTGACCCATTACGGATGCAGGCAATGAGGCAGTGATCGCTGAGATCTTGGTTGAAGACAGCAGAGGTGTATTTAGAGGGCAAGTTGGTTAGGATGATATCGATGAGGGTGCCCGTGTTTAAGGCTTTGGGGAGGGACCTGGTAGGTTCATTGATAATTTGTGTGAGATTGAGGGCATCAAGTTTAGATTGTAGAATGGCTGGGGTGTTAAGCATGTTCCAGTTTAGGTCGCCGAGCAGCACGAGCTCTGAAGACAGATGGGGGGCAATCAGTTCACATATGGTGTCCAGAGCACAGCTGGGGGCAGAGGGTGGTCTATAGCAGGCGGCAACGGTGAGAGACTTGTTTTTAGAGAGGTGGATTTTTAAAAGTAGAAGTTCAAATTGTTTGGGTACAGACCTGGATAGTAGGACAGAACTCTGCAGGCTATCTTTGCAGTAGATTGCAACACCGCCCCTTTGGCACTTCCATCTTGTCTGAAAATGTTGTAGTTTGGAATTAAAATGTCAGAATTTTTGGTGGTCTTCCTAAGCCAGGATTCAGACACAGCTAGAACATCCGGGTTGGCAGAGTGTGCTAAAGCAGTGAATAGAACAAACTTAGGGAGGAGGCTTCTAATGTTAACATGCATGAAACCACGGCTATTACGGTTACAGAAGTCGTCAAAAGAGAGCGCCTGGGGAATAGGAGTGGAACTAGGCATTGCAGGGCCTGGATTCACCTCTACATCGCCAGAGGAACATAGGAGGAGTAGAATAAGGGTCCGGCTAAAAGCAATAAGAATTGGTCGTCTAGAACGTCTGGAACAGAGAGTAAAAGGAGGTTTTTGGGGGCGATAAAATAGCATCAAGGTATAATGTACAGACAAAGGTATGGTAGGATGTGAATACAGTGGCGGTAAACCTAGGTATTGAGTGATTAAGAGAGTGATATTGTCTCTAGAAACATCATTGAAACCAGGAGATGTCATTGCATGTGTGGGTGGTGGAACTAATAGGTTGGATAAGGTATAGTGAGCAGGACTAGAGGCTCTACAATGAAATAAGCCAATAAACACTAACCAGAACAGCAATGGACAAGTTAAATTGACATTAAGGAGAGGCATGCTTAGTCGAGTGATCAGAAGGGTCCGGTGAGTGGAGAGGTTGGTTGGGGGTCACAGCGATTTAGACAGCTAGCCAGGCCATCGGTAGCAAGCTAGCATAGGATGGAGGTCTGTTATTAGCCACCTCTTGCGTTCCGTCAGTAGATTAGTGGGGTTCCGTGTGGTAGAGGGGATTAATCCAAATCACACAACAACAACAACAAAAATAAAAACAATAGATATAGTTATAGAGGCCCAAGAAGAAAACATAATAATAATAAAAATAAATAAATAAATTGTCCGATTTGTCTATTCAGATAGCAGCCGATAAGACAGCTAACGGTTAGCAGGCCACAGATGGGCGTTCAGGTAACGTTGCGACGGAGGAGCCAGCCGGATAACTCCTTCGGGTAGATAACGTCGGCAGTCCAGTTGTGAAGGCCCGGTGGGGCTCCGCGTAGGCAGTAAAACAGGTCCGGATAGGTGACTGCAGCCCAGGAGTGATTGATGGAACTCAGGAGTGATTGACGGAGCTGGCTAACAATAGAAAGACACAAACAGAAAGGAAAAGAGTTTACATGAGTTCAGGAGGCTGTGAATCAGAAACATGTTCATCTTCTACTGATCATAGCGTCCAGCTAAATAGTCTCTTTCATGCTAAACCCACTGCTGTAATACCTAGACCAGGGATCATCAACTAGATTCAGCCGGGGGACGATTTTTTTCCTTAAGCGGATGGTTGGGGGTGCAGGAACATAATTACAAATCATTTGTAGACTGCAAATTGACCGCAAGAAGCCCAAACAGATATGTTTAACCAAACATAATCATTTTAAACCTTCCATTTGTATATGATCATGTCTCTATTATGTGTGAGAATACTTGAACAGATTTCTTCAATTAAAATCACTTGGAGCTGATTTCGTCGTGTCCAACAATGAACATGCTCCAATTTCTCAAACTATTCGAATTTTTTTTAAGCTTTTTTGCTTTTACTCAGAACTTGGTGGGCCAAATAAAATCTGTGGACCCTATCATTACATTATATGGACAATGGGTCTGAGCTGCTAGTATGGTGTTGGTGGCTAATTGTCCCATTCATTCCCGCCTTACATAAACGGTAGATAGGAGGAGAATGGTGTTCCCTTTGCTCAGGATGCTTTCATACTAAATTGGTTTGGAGCGTTTTCTTTCTCTGAACTCTGGTGATTTTCCATCCCAATTTACCCCTTTCAGTTCGTTTGGACTGATGTAAACACTATCCGCATTCGGGAGCACACTAAACGTACCGTGGTCTCTGGTCCGATTCCATTCATACAGAGGAGTGGTTCGCTGCAGGGTGAGAGGGCAGTCTGGACCAAACAGGAAGATATGCGCAGTAGTATTGGTTGTTTGACTGCAAGCATTTGATGAAATGCACAGTACCATAACTTAATATCTCTAAAACATTGTTTGAGTAGCAGCATTGCATTCATGAGCTCATCCGATGCAGATTAGGGGAGACGGGCAGTTCCCGGGATACAGGCTACTGAAAATAGCCTATTCACATGACAGAGTGAATATTGTGCGGTTTCCTCACGCATGTTGTTGGAAGACCAAAGCGAAAGTAATGTGAAGTTTGGGACACAAGCTTCTTGATAATCATAGATGGATTTAACATGAGCATTTTTCTCCAAGAAACAAATTACTTGCATGAGTACGCAGCTTTTAGGCATTTTAGTTTGTTGACATTTGGCAAAGTGAAACCAACCGGACCAAATGAGAAATTACAATGTAACAAATAATCTAACTGATTCGAACTATAGCTCAGAACTGTGTGTGAAAACGCCCTCAATGAAGCTGTTGACGGTGAGACCAGTCCTCACTGTTACCCACAGAGGCATTGTGGTACAAACCACGTACATATGCTACCAATTATACCTACTACTACCCCCCCCCCCCCCCCCCCCCCCCCCTGCCAAGACCTCTATAGACCCTTCGTGTATGGGCCTGAATATCCCCTCTATTATGCTCTAATAGGATCCCCATGAAATATGTTCTATCTCACCTGGTAGAACAGGCTGACAAAGGAAGGTGATTAATTGGCTCTTTGAGGAGAGAGGGGAGAGAGCTCAAAAGCAATAGGGGTGGGCATCCTAATGTGATGTTTTAAAGGACATTTAATGGTGGATTTAGTAGATAAAAAGAGCCTGTCGTTCACTTCACTATGGAAAAAGACCTCAGAGTTCACGCTTCAAAAAATAACAATGGACATCTGACGTTTGCCATTTCAGAACCCACAAATGTTTAAGTATTTCAAATAAATTGAAACTCTATTTTACAGTAATACTTCTATAGAGTATCTTTCTCTTAGTGGAGGTCTTTCAAATGTTTCATCTCGTATAGAGAAGAAATGGAAAGAGTAGTTATGTTTCCATAGCAAATTAAAAGAATGCAGGTTTTCAAGTGGGACTGGAGTAGTGTGCTGCACTTATAATAAGTGTGTACTAGTATGTTGTAGTGGACTGGACTATACTTGATAAAGAAATTAATATCATACCTCTATTGAAATCAGTGATCTGAAGAAACCTCATTGATCCCATCAGCTTTCTATGATACTGCATTTTATATAAACATTGGAGCACAAAAGAAGTGTACACACACCTTGCTGTGTAGCAACTGCATGTAGTCCGTATGGGGCTCCCGAGTGGCGCATCGGTCTAAGGTACTGTGTCTCAGTGCTAGTGGTGTCACTACAGACCTTAGATCCTGGAATGGAACCATCTTAATTGGCCGTGATTGGGAGTCCCATAGGGCGGCGCACAATTGGCCCGTAGGGCGGCGCACAATTGGCCTAGGGGTTGGCCGGGGTAGGCCGTCACTGTAAATAAGAATTTGTTCTTAACTGACTTGCCTCGTTAAATACAAATAAATACAGTATTGTGTTTAGGGTTGTGAGGATCATGGAACTTTGGATGACTGTATTTGGCCAGTCAAATGACTGCGGTCTCAACTGCAATAAAACATGTTTTTCTAAGATGTACATTTTGTCCTCTACTTCAGTCCTGACTGCATGTGCTGCCATAGAAAGAATGAATAGGGCGTCCGATTTAAAGTCAAGGATGGCGTATTGGGTGGACTGGCAGCCATTGCGGGTGTACCCATGAGTTTACCAGTCAAATTGCAACGGTTGGAGGTTACGAGCTTGTTCTAATCATTACATTTCTATATGGGCTGTCGCTGCATTGTGGGCGTTGCCTAGGTAAGCGAAGACTCATTTGCTAGTTGTTTCAGAGACAGTTTCAGTGCATTGAGGCCATGTTACCATAGAAACAGACTAAACTACACGAATGACCAGCTGTCCCATCTTGAATAAGACTGTTCGGACAAATATATATAAACTGAACAAAAATATAAATGCAACATACCACAATTTCTAAGATTTTACTGAGTTACCGTTAATATAAGCATCAGTCAATTGAAACAAGTTCATTAGGCCCTAATCTATGGATTTCACATGACTGGGAATACAGATATGTATCTGTTGGTCACAGATACCTATAAAAAAAAAAGTAGGGGTGTGGATCAGAAAACCAGTCAGTATCTGGTGTGACCACCATTTACCTCATGCAGCGCGACTCATCTCCTTCGTATAGAATTGTTTTGGCTGTTGATTGTGTCCTGTTGTCCCACTCTTCAATTGCTGTGCAAAGTTGCTGGGTATTGACTGGAACATGCTGTCGATCCAGAGCATCCCAAATATTCTCAATTGGTGAATGTCATCATGTCTGGTGAGTATGCAGGCCATGGCAAATCTGGGACTTTTTTTAGTTTCCAGGAATTGTGTACAGATCCTTGCGCCATGGGCCGCGCATTATTATGCTGAAGCATGAGTTGATTGTGGTGGATGAATGGCACAGCAGTGGGCCTCAGGATCTCGTCTCGTCGTCTCTGCATTCAAATTGCCATCCATAAATGCAATTGTTCGTTGTCTGTAGCTTATACCTGCCCATACTATAACCCCACCGCCACCATGGAGAACTCTGTTCACAATGTTGACATCAGCAAACCTCTCTCCCAGACACGCTGTCTGCCACCTGTCCAGGGCAGTTGAAACCAGGATTAATCCGTGAAGAACACAACACTCCAGTGGCCATTGAAGGGGAGGATTTACCGCTGAAGTTGATTACGACGCCTAACTTCAGTCAGGTCAAGACCCTGGTGAGGACGACGAGCATGCAGTTGACCTTCCCAGAGACGGTTTCTGACAGTTTGTGCATAAATTCTAAAGTTTTGCTAACATCAGCTGTCCGGGTGGCTGGTCTCAGTCTATCTTGCAGGTGAAGAAGCCAGATTTGAAGGTCCTGTGCTAGCATTGTTTCACGTGGTCTGCGGTTGTGAGGTCGGATGGATGTACTGCCAAATACTCTAAAATGGCGTTGGAGGCGGCTTACGGTAGAAACATGAATATTCAATTCTCTGGCAACAGCTCTGGTGGACATTCCTGCAGTCAGCATGCAAATTGCATGCTCCCTCAAAACATGTGGTATTGTGACAAAACTGCACATGTACCTGTGTAATGATCATGCTGTTTAATCAGCTTCTTCATAGCCCTCAGCTGTCTGGATGGATTATCTTAGCAAAGGAGAAATGCTCACTAACAGGCATATAAACAAATTTGTGCACAAAATTTGAAGTAAGCTTTTTGTGCGTATGGAACATACACACAAGCATACAATATTTTATTTCAGCTCATGAAACATGCCATGTCCAACTGGCCTCACAAACTAGACAGCTGATGAAACTGAGGACTATATTTTGTCTGTAATAAATCCCTTTTGTGGGGGAAAAATAATTCTGATTGGCTGGGCCTAGTGCTCCAGTGGGTGGGCCATGCCACCTATGGTTGCACCCCTTCCCAGTCATGTGAAATCCATAGTTTTGGGTCCAATGAATTTATCTCGGGAGATTATCAGTGGTCTTGTATGTCTCCCAATTGGGTTGAGTTGGACCACAGAGTGGAGGAAAAGCAGCCAACAAGTGCTTAGCATATGTGGGAACTCCTTTAGACTGTTGGAAAAGCATTCCAGGTGAAGTTGGTTCAGATAATGCCAAGCTTGTGCAAAGGTGTCAAAGGCCAAGGGTGGCTACTTTGAAGAATCTAAAATATAAATATATTTTTTTGTTTAACTTGTTATGGCTGCAATCCCCCTATCGGGATAAGTGTCATCAACAACTGCTGATTAGCATAGTGCTACATTCAATAAATATTACTACAAATATTTATATTCATGAAATCACAAGTGCAATATAGGAAAACACAGCTTAGCCTTTTGTTAATCCACCTGTCGTGTCAGATTTTGATATTATGCTTTACAGCGAAAGCAATCCAAGCGTTTAAGTTTGTCGATCGCACGACAAAACATTAAGTACATTCAGCATCAGGAAGCTTGGTCACGAAAATCAGAAGAGCAATCAAATTAATAATTTACCTTTGATCTTTGGATGTTTTCACTCACGAGACTCCCAGTTACACAACAAATGTTCCTTTTGTGCCATAAAGATTATTTTTATATCCAAAATACCTCAGTTTGTTGCGTTATGTTCAGAAATCCACAGGAAAGAGCGACAACGCAGATGAAAATTCCAAATTGTGTCCATAATGTCCACTGAAACATGTCAAACGTTTTTTATATCCTCAGGTTGTTTTTAAAATATATAATCGATAATATATCAACCGCAAATGTCTTTCACAGTAGTAGAGGGGAAAACAATGTCTGTCCAAACTCTGTTGCGTGAGCAAAACTCATGTGACCACGTGACGCGTTATCGCTTTGGCTCATTTTTCAAAATAAAAGCCTGAAACTATGTCTGAAGACTGACACCTTGAGGAAGCGATAGAAAAAGGAATCTGGTTCATATCCCTTTAAATCCAGCAAAGGGAGGCTATGGAACATGGTGTTTTCAAAATAGAAGCCACTTCCTGTTTTGATCTTCCTCAGGGTTTCGCCTGCAATATCAGTTCTGTTATACTCAGACAATATTTTGATAGTTTTGGAAACTTTAGAGTTTTCTATCCAATACTAATAATAATATGCATATATTAGCAACTGAGACTGAGAAGCTGGCCGTTTACAATGGGCACCTTTTCATCCAAGCTACTCAATACTGCCCCTGCAGCCATATGAAGTTAACACTTTTTTTTCGTTACTACATGATTCCATGTTTTTTTACAATTATTCTACAATGTAGAAGTTTTTCTAAATAAATAAAAACCCTTGAATGAGTAGGTGTCCAAAACATTTGACTGGTGGTGTGTATAAAAAAAAATAATAATAAAAAAAAAATATATATATATATAATATTTTATTAGACAGTTGTTATTTTAGTGTAATGACAGCCTTTATCCTTAACTGATTTTTATACGGTAATTGTGCCAGCCCGTGTTCACCAGACATACCAAGACATACCAAATCGTGCTTCAACAAATATATTTTTTTGCATAGCCAGATCAACACACAGAGCCATAAGTCCTCTCTACATAGATGATTAGGAAAATGGCACATTTATAATGACTGGGTGGGTGAGCTAGATTCTGCGTTATTGCGTGAAGCCATGCTGAAAATGCCCCCAAGAGAGCAGAACAGCTGTCTGCATGTGAACTGCCTGAGCCCCTGCCTCCATCCATAACCTCTAGGCCTGTCTCACATCATCCCTCCATCACACATGCACACAAAACACACGCGCAAACACACACTATGAGCCCTATAAATGGTCGTTGGTCCAGGTGGGTGAGTGAGTTAGCGCTCTGACGCTAAGCGTGCTAGTGAACTCCAACAGCCCACACCCTAAACACACACACACACACTTCATCCCTTTCTGCTGTGTGTGTGCTTTTCTCTCTGTTCAGTGAAGAAATATGAGCGTGCGTGTATCATTTGTATATGAAGACCGCGTGATACACCAACACACAAAGTTGTAAGTGGCCTGTGTTCCGGCCGAGGCAGAGAATCTGTCTGGTGTCTCAGATCAGTCAGACTGCAGGTGAGAGCTAGTCGACACACAGAAAATAGTTTCCCTCGACTACTGTCAGTGGGGACCAAGGGGAATGACTTTGTTTGTGTGTGACAGACCAATTTTCTTTAGATACAGAATAATATTATAATCAGATGTGTGTATGTTATGGAATGCATTGTCTTTGTACTTTTAGTGAGTGCCACTGCTCCTCTGAGTGTGTGTGAGAGTGTAGAAAGAGAGGAAAGTGTGAAATGCTCTCTTGCATGTCAAAGTGCTGTATGGGCTGCATATTGAATGTGGTGTGTGTGTGTGTGTACACATCTGAGCCGGGGTGCGTGTGTGTACGCATCATCTGAGCCGGGGTGCGTGTGTGTACACATCTGAGCCGGGGTGTGTGTACGCATCATCTGAGCCGGGGTGCGTGTGTGTACGCATCATCTGAGCCGGGGTGCGTGTGTGTACGCATCATCTGAGCCGGGGTGTGTGTACATATCATCTGAGCCGGGGTGCGTGTGTGTACGCATCATCTGAGCCGGGGTGCGTGTGTGTACGCATCATCTGAGCCGGGGTGCGTGTGTGTACGCATCATCTGAGCCGGGGTGCGTGTGTGTACGCATCATCTGAGCCGGGGTGCGTGTGTGTACGCATCATCTGAGCCGGGGTGCGTGTGTGTACGCATCATCTGAGCCGGGGTGCGTGTGTGTACGCACGCATCTGAGCCGGGGTGCGTGTGTGTACGCACGCATCTGAGCCGAGGTGCGTGTGCGTACGCACGCATCTGAGCCGGGGAGCGTGTGCGTACGCACGCATCTGAGCCGGGGTGCGTGTGCGTACGCACGCATCTGAGCCGGGGTGCGTGTGCGTACGCACGCATCTGAGCCGGGGTGCGTGTGCGTACGCACGCACCTGAGCCGGGGTGCGTGTGCGTACGCACGCACCTGAGCCGGGGTGCGTGTGCGTACGCACGCACCTGAGCCGGGGTGCGTGTGCGTACGCACGCACCTGAGCCGGGGTGCGTGTGCGTACGCACGCATCTGAGCCGGGGTGCGTGTGCGTACGCACGCACCTGAGCCGGGGTGCGTGTGCGTACGCACGCACCTGAGCCGGGGTGCGTGTGCGTACGCACGCACCTGAGCCGGGGTGCGTGTGCGTACGCACGCATCTGAGCCGGGGTGCGTGTGCGTACGCACGCACCTGAGCCGGGGTGCGTGTGCGTACGCACGCACCTGAGCCGGGGTGCGTGTGCGTACGCACGCACCTGAGCCGGGGTGCGTGTGCGCACGCACGCATCTGAGCCGGGGTGCGTGTGCGCACGCACGCACCTGAGCCGGGGTGCGTGTGCGCACGCACGCACCTGAGCCGGGGTGCGTGTGCGCACGCACGCACCTGAGCCGGGGTGCGTGTGCGCACGCACGCACCTGAGCCGGGGTGCGTGTGCGTACGCACGCACCTGAGCCGGGGTGCGTGTGCGCACGCACGCATCTGAGCCGGGGTGCGTGTGCGCACGCACGCACCTGAGCCGGGGTGCGTGTGCGCACGCACGCACCTGAGCCGGGGTGCGTGTGCGCACGCACGCATCTGAGCCGGGGTGCGTGTGCGCACGCACGCATCTGAGCCGGGGTGCGTGTGCGCACGCACGCATCTGAGCCGGGGTGCGTGTGCGCACGCACGCATCTGAGCCGGGGTGCGTGTGCGCACGCACGCATCTGAGCCGGGGTGCGTGTGCGCACGCACGCATCTGAGCCGGGGTGCGTGTGCGCACGCACGCATCTGAGCCGGGGTGCGTGTGCGCACGCACGCATCTGAGCCGGGGTGCGTGTGCGCACGCACGCATCTGAGCCGGGGTGCGTGTGCGCACGCACGCATCTGAGCCGGGGTGCGTGTGCGCACGCACGCATCTGAGCCGGGGTGCGTGTGCGCACGCACGCATCTGAGCCGGGGTGCGTGTGCGCACGCACGCATCTGAGCCCGGCGTGCGTGCGTGTGCGCACACATCTGTGCTGGTGTGTGTGCACATCTGAGCTGGTGTGTGTACATCTGAGCTGGTGTGTGTGTGCGTACATCTGAGCTGGTGTGTGTGTGCGTACATCTGAGCTGGTGTGTGTGTGTACATCTGTGCTGGTGTGTGTGTGTACATCTGTGCTGGTGTGTGTGTGTACATCTGTGCTGGTGTGTGTGTGTACATCTGAGCTGGTGTGTGTGTGTGTGCACATCTGTGCTGGTGTGTGTGTGTGTGTGTGCACATCTGTGCTGGTGCGTGTGCACATCTGTGCTGGTGCGTGTGCACATCTGTGCTGGTGCGTGTGCACACCTGTGCTGGTGCGTGTGCACATCTGTGCTGGTGCGTGTGCACATCTGTGCTGGTGCGTGTGCACATCTGTGCTGGTGCGTGTGCACATCTGTGCTGGTGCGTGTGCACATCTGTGCTGGTGCGTGTGCACATCTGTGCTGGTGCGTGTGCACATCTGTGCTGGTGCGTGTGCACATCTGTGCTGGTGCGTGTGCACATCTGTGCTGGTGCGTGTGCACATCTGTGCTGGTGCGTGTGCACATCTGTGCTGGTGCGTGTGCACATCTGTGCTGGTGCCTGTGCACATCTGTGCTGGTGCCTGTGCACATCTGTGCTGGTGCCTGTGCACATCTGTGCTGGTGCCTGTGCACATCTGTGCTGGTGCCTGTGCACATCTGTGCTGGTGCGTGTGCACATCTGTGCTGGTGCGTGTGCACATCTGTGCTGGTGCGTGCGCACATCTGTGCTGGTGCGTGCGCACATCTGTGCTGGTGCGTGCGCACATCTGTGCTGGTGCGTGCGCACATCTGTGCTGGTGCGTGCGTGCGCACATCTGTGCTGGTGCGTGCGTGCGCACATCTGTGCTGGTGCGTGCGTGCGCACATCTGTGCTGGTGCGTGCGTGCGCACATCTGTGCTGGTGCGTGCGTGCGCACATCTGTGCTGGTGCGTGCGTGCGCACATCTGTGCTGGTGTGCGTGCGTGGGCACATCTGTGCTGGTGTGTGTGCGTGGGCACATCTGTGCTGGTGTGTGTGCGTGGGCACATCTGTGCTGGTGTGTGTGTGGGCACATCTGTGCTGGTGTGTGTGTGTGCACATCTGTGCTGGTGTGTGTGTGTGCGCATCTGTGCTGGTGTGTGTGTGTGCATCTGTGCTGGTGTGTGTGTGTGTGTGTGTGTGTGTGTTAATATAGTCAAATCTGGAAACTATCATTTCGAAAACAAAACGTTTATTATTTCAGTGAAATACGGAACCGTTCGGTATTTTATCTAACGGGTGGCATCCCTAAGTCTAAATATTCCTGTTACATTGCACAACCTTCAATGTTATGTCATAATTACGTAAAATTCTGGCAAATTAGTTAGCAATGAGCCAGGCTTCCCAAACTGTTGCATATACCCTGACTCTGCGTGCAATGAACGCAAGAGAAGTGACAGAATTTCACCTGGTTAATATTGCCTGCTAACCTGGATTTCTTTTTGCTAAATATGCAGGTTTCAAAAATATATACTTCTGTGTATTGATTTTAAGAAAAGCATTGGTGTTTATGGTTAGGTACACATTGGAGCAACGATACGCACCGCATCGATTATATGCAACGCAGGACACGCTAGATAAACTAGTAATATCATCAACCATGTGTAGTTATAACTTGATTATGGTTGATTGTTTTTTATAAGATAACTTTGATGCTAGCTAGCAACTTAACTTGGCTTCTACTGCATCCGCGTAACAGGCAGTCTCCTCATGGAGTGTAATGAGAGGCAGGTGGTTAGAGCGTTGGACTTGTTAACTGTAAGGTTGCAAGATTGAATCCTCCGAGCTGACAAGGTGAAAATCTGTCATTCTGCCCCTGAACAAGGCAGTTAACCCACCGTTCCTAGGCCGTCATTGAAAATAAGAATGTGTTCTTAACTGACTTGGCTATTTTAAATAAAGGTATAAAAACTACTTCCAATACACATTGCCTGTGAGCATCAGAGGTGAACCAGTTGCATACACAGCTTGAGCAAGACATTCATCAGCATTTCTCTGACTACGTTCCTCCATTGAGGTAAAAAAAAAACTTCTGATTCCAGGAGGACCATGAGCTGTTGCTACCGATAAGGTGTCTGATTCATCATTTTCACCTCGCATAGGGACTTTTGTCAGAGGTTGCTTGTTGTGAGCGCTGAGGGAATTTTGTTACACTTGGCCAGATGATTCTGCATCTTTGTTGCATTCTTCACACATGATTTGGCACTGTATTTGCAAATGTACACAGCTTTTCCTTCTACATTAGCTGCAGTGAAATGTCTCCACACATCACAGTGCCCGTGGCATTTTCTTGTAAAGATTAGAAAAAAATGAGTAAAAAAAAATATATATATATTTCCATGTACAGAAAAGTAGTTAAGCAGTTAGATTAAACAACACCTTTGTAAGACAAATGTTTTAAAATGAAACATGTATGGAAACAGGTGAATTAACACTCCTCAGTTAGCAGGCTCATGCAAGCTAAAACCCACATGGTAACAAAAACTAACTAGCAGAAATTGTAAACAAGTTAGAAATTATTTAAACACACTTTGCTGTAGGCTACTATTTACTAGTTAAAAAAAAATAATCTGTCATATAAAATATATTCGCCCCACCCAGTTTTGTAATTAAAACTTAACAGAAAGCATGTCGTCCTTGGCTCAGACAGGGCCAGGGGGAGTGACAGCGGAGAAATACTCTTCTCATGTGTGTAGGTGTACCGTTCCCTGCTGCCTGTCATTGGTGATCATGTTTATGCATGCGTCATTCACAGGGGTCACATCTCTCACACACACAGACTGTTGTTCACAGCTGTTCCATAGCCACTTAGCTGCACTCTGAGTCACTTAGATGATTGAATACACCTCTGTCACACACACATCACATTGCACTTAAGCACTGTACTCTGCTAAAAACATGTTATATAGAAACTACATGGGCTACAGCCTAGTTACCAGACTCATTTTCTTTCTTTGCACATTAAATACCAGTGGTTTATAATGAGTCTTGTGTGTTCATATTTGCCATTTTGGTGTTGCCGGAGACGGACATGAAAGTAGCCCGTGGCTGGTAGCATAGTCTCTCATATTTGGGTTTGTTTTTTCGTTGCTAATCTAACAGTTACTTGAGGCTTCCAAGAGTTCTATCGCTTCACTGCTCTAGAATATTTTCTCCCTTCTCTAAATAGTCAATTGACTCTCCCATCCCTCACCCCTTTATCTCCCCGCACCTCACCCATCTCTTCTCTCTCTCCTGCAGCACGTGTCAGAGTTGTTAGCGGTGGTTCGTCTTCCCTTCATTCACCCGTCTTACCTGCTGAACGTTGTGGATAACGAGGACTTAATAAAGACGTCGGAGGCGTGTCGAGACCTAGTCAATGAAGCCAAGAGGTATCACATGTTACCTCACGCCAGACAGGAGATGCAGACTCCTAGGACACGACCACGGCTATCTGCAGGTAGGTGTACACAAACACACACACACACTTTAAATACTTTACTTGAATCCACAAATCGCATTGCATTCGAAGGATTCTAATATTTCATAGGTCATGGATATATGGTTACAAAAAGCACCTTGTCCATACAACCGTTTGACACCTGACATGGAGCAGTACCTTGCTAGCTGCTTTGCATTTGTCCTCTGCAGGTCTGCAGTCTGAAGGCCACGTCCTGTCGGTATGTAAATGGCAGAGACTTCCAATTATCAGCAATCACAAGTTTGCACTGATAACCAATGCTGTTCAGGCATGACACGAAGGGCTGGTATTTCAGAAACTTTTTAGACAAGGCCTGCTCCATGTAGGAGTCAAAAGAGATGTCCACTTCCAAAATGAGCTCTTCCCTCTGGCCTCCCCCCACAACTATATCTGGCAGAATTGGTATTAGGTCTGGGCGATATGGCTAAAATATAATTTCGCAATATTTTTCACATTATTGATGGAATTTAGATTTTTAATTAGGAAAGTTCTAAATCTGTTTTGCCTATAAGTCTTCGTACTTCAGGACTCTAAGCATCACATATATTGGAAAGGATTTCAATGGGCTTTCTCTATTCTAATTGTTTTGTTGTTCAATCTAACTTTAACCCAAAATCATTTTTTTGGCTCTGACTGATTTACATTTAGCTAGTTAACTAGCGATTAGCATTAGCTAAAATAAGGTATACCTCCCAGCCCTATTTGATATACAAAAACATTAACATTAAACCAGCCTCCTCTGACAAGAGAATGCTTGTGAATATGCACTGATGGTGGTACTGTCTCTCACCATCTATCAGGTTGACGGGGTGTTCATGTCCTGCTATGTGTAAGTCCGTCTGAATGGCAACCATTAGCAATGTGTATCTGACTCGATTACATGCGACTCTCTCTTTCACACACAAGCTGTCACATGCATGCGATGAAGGAGCAATAAAGATAAACTGAAATTGATATTTGTGCCGGAGGGAAGAGAAGGACATTTTACCCAAGATGAAATTCTTTGATTGCATAAAAATACGCATGTATTGGTTTCCCAAAATCAAACAAAGAGTTTGGGTTGTGTGTGAGCCAAGCACAGACCGTGTTACTATGAAATCTTTGGATGGCTTACCATAAGTGTTTCTGGGCTGAGGAACTCGGGGTGCTTTTACAGTAGGCCCACCACATAAACATCTATTAGGGCATTCTAAACACCAACTGCTGTCCAGACATTTCTCTTATTCCAGCCAGCCAACTATTCACTTCACTTCCAACCATTCAGGCATTCCCATTCAATTTGTTTACATCATTAAATCAGATATTTATGGAAATAAGTAGCCCTGGACGGACGAAGAGTAAATTGCTTTTGGCTGTTAGATTCTCCTGCCATTCTGCCACGTCTCTCTCTGGTCCCTCAATAAAGAGCTGTCTAATTACTGTGTGTGTGCCTGCGTGAAACTTATTAGAGCTTAACACCGACACCAGGAATAACACATTTTCTGCTTGGTGGAGTTAAGGTAATTGCTAAACAAATGTCACTTTGTGGTGTGGACAGTTTACAAGCCTGCATTCTCCATTCTGCTCAAGGTGTGCACACACTCATCGGTAAACGGAAAGTAAATGGTGGTAGTTTAATGGTTTGTGTTTAATTGCAGAGTGGTGTTAACTACTAGCCAATAAAGTATTATTCATCTGACTTTGTAAAAAACCCTCTCCCTCTCTCTCTCTCATCTGAGGTCAGAACTGTCTCTAAGAAAGCCTCCCAAATGGTTCCCATGTCCATACGTGCACTGGTGAAAGTAGTGCACTATATAAGGAATTGGGTGCCATTCGGGAACACAGCCCAGAATGTAGGGTTCTGGTCAGGCTTGGACCCTGGTTAGTGTGTGATTGAGTATGGTGTTGGACTGGCCATCTGGTCATCTGTCTGACTGGGTCTGAGATGCACAGCAGGGCCCGGTCAGATGGACAGGGAGGCTGGGAGACGCTGCCCTTGAGATAAAGGTCACTTACTCCAAATGGTGAGGAGTACATTTCATTTTTTTTTTATAGCTGATTCAAATAACCAACTCACCATCAAGCTTTGATTATTTGAATCAGCTGTGCAAAATCCAAAACATGTACCCAGGGAGGGGCCGCAGGACTGAGTTTGGAAAACCTGCTCTAGATAAAGATCACTTACTGCTGATGGTGAACAGGAGGAGGAGGAAGAGATGGGGAAAGATATGGAGGGAGAGAAGGAATGGGAAAAAAATGTATAAGAATTGAGGGAATGTGGTGTCGGAGCTTATGCACAGGCTGGTGTAAATGTGAGCACGTATAGGCGGAGCACCACCTGAGCTGGTAAATGTGAGCACGTATAGACGGAGCACCACCTGAGCTGGTAAATGTGAGCACGTATAGACGGAGCACCACCTGAGCTGGTAAATGTGAGCACGTATAGACGGAGCACCACCTGAGCTGGTAAATGTGAGCACGTATAGACGGAGCACCACCTGAGCTGGTAAATGTGAGCACGTATAGACGGAGCACCACCTGAGCTGGTAAATGTGAGCACGTATAGAAAGAGCACCACTTGAGCTGGTAAATGTGAGCACGTATAGAAAGAGCACCACTTGAGCTGGTAAATGTGAGCACGTATAGAAAGAGCACCACTTGAGCTGGTAAATGTGAGCACGTATAGAAAGAGCACCACCTGAGCTGGTAAATGTGAGCACGTATAGAAAGAGCACCACCTGAGCTGGGAAGATAAGTCTTAAGCGGAAAAAGAAAGAGAAGCGGCGTGATGTCATCTATGAAACCATTCTTGCCGTGCACACTCAATCTGTGTGTGTGTGTCTGTAGACCTATCTCCCTGCCAGCTGTCTCTGGTGTCACAGCAGGAGACCACCAGCTACTCTCTCTCATCCCCCTTTCCTCCTCCCCTTCTACTCTTTTACGTCACCTCCTGATCTTTTTCCCCTTAATTTTCCTCCTCTACCTCTTCAACCAATTCTTCAACCTCCTCCCCGTGTTCCTCTCTCGACCACATCAGGTCACGTAACTGTCTGATACACCTGCTAAAGTATCTTGATATAATCTCTGCTGTATAAGATGGCCTACCTAAGCCACCTCTGACCATTTGCACTGATCAAGTTCACCTGCCGCAAGCCCAGCATCTACATAAGAAATTATGAAACAGACACAGCACCAGCGATAGAGCCCACAAACTGTATAGCAGCAGGCCTGGAGGGGTCAAGCACAGGCTTCTATCACAGTTTATACTCCTGTAGCTCCAGTCATGGGTTTGAAGCCGTATGGTGCGTTTGGTTGGAGCGGCCAGCAGCTGATTTGAACTGTAGTAGACCTCCAGGTGAGCTTGATGAATCAGTAGTCAAATAGTCAGCATCTTCCAAATGCACCAACACACTCAATTGAAAATGGAGCTAAATGTTGAAATATAAACCTGGGATGGCCAACCCTCCACCTGGAAAGAGATTTAGCTAAAGGATGAAATATAAACCAGGAATGGCCAACCCTCCACCTGGAAAGAGATTTAGCTAAAGGATGAAATATAAACCAGGAATGGCCAACCCTCCACCTGGAAAGAGATTTAGCTAAAGGATGAAATATAAACCAGGGATGGCCAACCCTCCACCTGGAAAGAGATTTAGCTAAAGGATGAAATATAAACCAGGGATGGCCAACCCTCCACCTGGAAAGAGATTTAGCTAAAGGATGAAATATAAACCAGCCTTGGTTATGAGGTGTTAGAGCAGGGCTGCAGCAAAACCCTGCAGACCCAGTAGCTCTCCAGGAGGAAGGTCATCTTAAAACAGTAATAGTCAAGAAGTAGAAATGCACTCAGTGGAGAGAGTAGCCTGCAGGTCCAGAATAGTGAAGATATTGGGAAGAATGTATAACGGCTGAAACACGCGTCCTACATTTAGAATGGTGGCATCTGATTCAGACCTCTGGTCCACCTTGGCCCTTTGGGGAAGAGACATAAGTCACCACTGAGACAGAAATGAGAACTTCACAAGAGCACAGGGAAGAGCATAAGATAACATGCTATTCAATCTGTCTATCGCCTTTCGTCTGAAGCACAGCCCTAATTCACACACTGTCTTGACTAGAGCCCTCTTTCAACCAATATAATTTATTTCTCATTTATTTTTTTGTCACCACCTCCACTCCAGCCATTCGCTTGGGAGATGGTACTTGAAACGTGTGATTTTGGATGGCAATTATAGGGTTTGTTATTTTATCTTTCTTTATATAGCAACATTTGAATTTCTGTTTTTTATGTTGGATGAAAGTAGAGACTCAGCTACAAAATGGTTTATCATACACTGAATGTGAGGAACAATGGGGAAGTAATTCTGCTTTGAAAGTTGATCAACTTGTACCTCCCTTTTTGAGAAAACCGTCTTTCAATGTTTTGGTACTACTATTGGAGAGCCATCTTTGTCTACACCCATTCAACATTGTTCACATCCTCTTAAGCCTTAGCCCCACCCATCTCTTTAAGGGTTGATCCAACCGTTAGTACAATAATAGCCCGCTTCCATACATCTGAGAGCTTCTATCTGTGGTGTCGCGTTCAGAGCACACACTGGACGCTCTGGCCAATAAGTAGGGTCGTTCCGAAAGCTCTGACCTCACAACACAGTCAAGCACAGTGGTCGCCTTAGTTTGACGATGTAATCCAGATGGGTGTTTTCTCCATCTCCTTAGCTATCGTACTCAAATTCCACTGATTTCAAAACTAGGTCCTCCAGAAAGTGGAGAGCATACACAACTTTAGCTAGTGAGCCAGCCAGCTAACAGTACACTTTAACTTGACAGTAGGTTTATGCAGTTTTACTAAACAATCGTTTTTTTTACATCCATGTTCGACACGATTACCCAAACATACTGACCAGCTCCAATAGACTGATACGTGCTTTATGGTAAACCAATCCGAACTCATCTCTCGGCATGTCCAGCCCACTCATTATCTCAGACGATCATGGCTAGCGGGAAGTTTGCTTACTTTTTCTGTGGCTAAACAAACTGGGCTCATAATTTAACAATTGTATTTGTATTTACAAATGGCATACAAGTTTGATATTTAGGCACATAAAAGTTGACATGTTAAAGTCATTTCTGCCAAAAATGCATTTAGCTAAAAACAGTTTTTTAAACATTGAAACAGCTCTCCTGTGAAGTCGTGACTTGCGACATACGCCTAGTTTCCTGAATCGGGTCACATTTGTGTGCAAGCGTGGGTGGGCAGGCAGGCATGCTTGTGTAAGTGTCCAGTGCCTCGTTTGAGTGATTATTCAGGTTGGTTTGTTTTAAAGAACCAATGTAATGTGAGATTACTTTGTGTTACTCTAAAGAGGAATGCAGCATGGTCCTTGAGAATGGCTGAGTCACACACACACTATGAAGCCAAAGCTTGCCAAATTTCCATAATATCTCTTTCCTTGTAATGTGGAAAGATGTAGTAGAGCGTCAAATAAAATATTTAGGTGTAGATGTTTGTTTCTCGTCTTATTGGTGAAATGTTGAACAAGTACATATATATCAAAACATACATTAAAATGGTAGTGTGACCTCTGGTCTAAATACGTCCAGTGAATATAAAACCCATGGCTGTTGGCATGACGACACAGCTTTCTGACCACTTACCAGAGAATCAAGTTAAGCCATGGTGTTGCATGGAGGTGGAGGATGGATACTGGCTGGCTGACTAACTCAGTATCTACCCAGAGCTAGAATATGCAGTTTGCCCACACCACACATACATGCACACAGACCAAATCTGCACATGCAATGCTTTTCACATTAGCAGCCTGGATTAGTGTGAGATTGTATGAATCTGAAGCTGTGGGAAGTCTTAGGTAGGTCAAACGGTCCCATTTGGCATGGACTGTGTTTCGACAGTGTGTGCAAGCATGTGTGTGGGCTGGCAGAGTGCCTGCTAGTGCCGAGTCCCTGTCCCATTGTGACTGTCACTCAACCTGGCTAGTCCCCTCACAGCAGGGCACAAACACACACACACACACACCATGTGAATACCCTTAGAGCACACACATTGACTCAAACACACACTACCTGATTCTATGCCAGAATACTCTCACAGCTGGGGCCACACACTCTGAGGCCCCTGGCCTCCCGATCCTCACCATACCAAATTACCCCTCTGGGAGAGGCACCATAAGGTTAGAGAGGGAGGAGATGGAGCGATTGGGCGGAGAGGAAAAGGTGAGTGGGTTTTAGTGATAGACTGAGGTATGAGTGAGATTAAGGGGAGAAAGAGGGTCCAAGAAGACTAGTGCAATGGGAAAGAACAAGATTGAACTGAGTAAAGAAATATAAGAGATTGAGATGTGGGAGAAGATTAAATAAAAACTACAACAGGAAGCATGGCTGAGGTGAGGGATAGACGGAGAGAGCAGGGTTTACAACAGGAAGCAGGGCTGAGGTGAGAGGGATAGACGGAGAGAGCAGGGTTTAGCCGTTGGGTAAAAAGAGGAATGGTCAGAGTAGAACAAGGAGAAACTGAGAATGCAGAGAGGAGAGGTACAGACGGAGCTATATTTTCAGTCCAAGGATATTTAGTCATAGAAATACAATCTTACCCAAAATTAGAAGATAAATGTGAACCTAAACGATTAACCTAAATACATCTCTAACTAAAAATGCTGTGTTTTAGCCTCCTGTCACAACCTAAGTGAAAAACTGTCATTCATATTTGACTTTTTGTTCTGTTCTGGCTTTTCCATACTGCTACTAGTCATTACTATGCCCTTTCTAGAAGTCAGGTTAAACCAGTAGTACCAGTATTAATTGTATTTTTACAATTCTCTATTATTATTATTGGTTGTAATTGCTGTTAATATTACCACTGAACATGTTCATTATTTATTTTTTATTAACAGTCTAGTATATTCCTGTATAGTGCTCTTGTTGGACCATTGTTGTCATGTTTACTTTGACAATGTAAGGGTTTTGCTTTCCATGTCAATAAAGTAGATTGAATTAAATTGAATTGAGAAAGTGGGAGATAGAGGGAACGTTCTGAATAGGGGAAACTGGACTGGTGCAGGAAAGGTGTGTGTGTGTGTGTGTGTGTGTGTGTACAGGAAAAGAAAGCTCCCGAGTGTCATTTGTGTGTAAGAACCTATGGCGTGTGGAGGAAGAACCCTTACTTAGTCCTGCTGTGATGTAAATGACGGAGTGTGTGTGTGTGAACAGTAGGGAGCAGGCTGGTGTCAGGGATAGGAGTCATTAGGAGGTAGTGGCTGTGGTGTGTGTTCCGTCGAAGCTAGGCTCAGCAGGTGGGCAGCTAACCTGCCAGAGTTCTCGCCCCTCCTTTCCTCTCATGGTCACGACACGGTAGAGAACACATGCTGTCAGCATCTCAGTTATCTCTCCATCCCTCCATACATCCGACCTCTTCCCCCACTGTTTCAGCAGCTGAATGACATCAGCCCCTGTGTGGATCTGTTGTCAAGGAGAATGTACTGGGTGCTCACACGTCTCTAGCAGCTCTACCCGTGATGTGATCCAACAATGGCTGTATTCACCTTCACCCTGGCTGTCTCACAACCCCCAGAGGACGTTTTGGTTCCATGTTTGAAAATGCTACGTATGAACAGTTTCTAGTTACTCTAACAGAGGGCAGAGGCGGAGATATGGAGCAAGAGAGAGCCAAGGCCAAAGACGGGTAGGAAGAGGTAGAGAAAATAAACAACATTCATTCTGTTTTTTTCCCACGTCCCTAACAAGTGGAGAAGTGTCTCTGTTTGACCTTTAAGAGCAGGTGACAGGGGTCAAGAGGCATCCCACCTCCCATCCAGATGTCATGTTCACTAACAAAAACATTCTGCAATTAAAAAATAAAAAGATGAGTCGCTTATCTTGGCAGTTACTCCACCATCCCTGGTGTATGTATGAACCTTCAGGTTGTTATAATGCATGATGATGTAGAGAGAACAAGGATCTAAACACACATGCATTCAACCAACACATTATGTATGTTTCTTGTATATGTTCTGTGTCGAGATACATGGTTGGCATTTACCTCAGGACTGAGAATCACACATTCAGCAATATTGTACTGTATATGAGCAGTATGTCAGCTGAAGTTGTTCTGTAGTTGGTACCTGATGGTTGTGCTGTTGCCACTCTGAATACCACTGCACTGAGGTAAATTATTCTTATCTTCCTATATATTGTCACTATTCCTCTGCTTTAATAATCAGTCAGTGTTCAGTCACCCATATATTTGTAGTTACATTGGCAGCACATATTTGGTAAAGCTCTAGCATGTTTGTGGCCCATTTTTGTGATTAAACTGCCCTCAATCTTTGGAAGAAGCAGTGCATGTTTCCATCCATCCTATCCCAGTGTCAGCTGTGTGAGGCAGCATTTACCTCTTCTCTCTGCTCATCCAACTAAAGCCTTCTGTTCTCCTCCTTTTTTATCAAAAGCTCTCGCTGTATTTTAACAGCCCTGGAGAAAGACAGGAAAAGAGAAAATAAGGGAACTGGAGAGCAGCTTTAGTTAAGATGACCGCAGTGTTTAAAGGGATGGAAGGTGGTGAAGGAAGAAAAAAAAGGAGTGGTGGAAGGTGGTTGTCAAGGGAACAAGGGTGGAGAAGGAGTATTGATCCAGGAAGATGAGCCAGCGGTTAGAATCCTAGCTATGGAATGATTGAGGAATAGATCTCTTTCCTTCTCTCTGGCTTTCCCTTTCTCCCTCCCTCTGTCAAACTGCTGTTGAGGACTAAGAGGCCTGGAGATGCATGTGGCAGACAGCCAGTGTGTTTGTGTTTTTGGATCACTGGTGTTTTTATACAGCGTATGCTGCCACACACAAACACAAACACACACACTATGTATCACTAGCATCTTTATACAGCGTATGCTGCCACACACAAACACACACACTATGTATCACTAGCATCTTTATACAGCGTATGCTGCCACACACAAACACACACACTATGTATCACTACCATCTTTATGCAGCGTATGCTGCCACACACAAACAAACACACACACGCAACCACAAACACACACACTACGTATCACTAGCATCTTTATACAGCGTATGCTGCCACACAAACACACACACTATGTATCACTAGCATCTTTATGCAGCGTATGCTGCCACACACAAACACACACGCAATCACAAACACACACTATGTATCACTAGCATCTTTATACAGCGTATGCTGCCACACACACTATGTATCACTAGCATCTTTATGCAGCGTATGCTGCCACACACGCAACCACAAACACACACACTATGTATCACTAGCATCTTTATACAGCGTATGCTGCCACATGCAACCACAAACACACACACTACGTATCACTAGCATCTTTATACAGCGTATGCTGCCACACACAAACACAAACACACACACTACGTATCACTAGCATCTTTATGCAGCGTATGCTGCCACACACAAACACACACAAACACAAACACACACACTATGTATCACTAGCATCTTTATACAGCGTATGCTGCCACATGCAACCACAAACACACACACTACGTATCACTAGCATCTTTATACAGCGTATGCTGCCACACAAACACAAACACACACACTACGTATCACTAGCATCTTTATGCAGCGTATGCTGCCACACAAACACACACGCAACCACAAACACACACACACTACGTATCACTAGCATCTTTATGCAGCGTATGCTGCCACACAAACACAAACACACACACTACGTATCACTAGCATCTTTATGCAGCGTATGCTGCCACACACAAACACACACGCAACCACAAACACACACACACTACGTATCACTAGCATCTTTATGCAGCGTATGCTGCCACACACAAACACACACGCAACCACAAACACACACACTACGTATCACTAGCATCTTTATGCAGCGTATGCTGCCACCCACAAACACACACACTACGTATCACTAGCATCTTTATGCAGCGTATGCTGCCACACACAAACACACACACACGCAACCACAAACACACACACTACGTATCACTAGCATCTTTATACAGCGTATGCTGCCACACAAACACAAACACACACACTATGTATCACTAGCATCTTTATACAGCGTATGCTGCCACACAAACACAAACACACACGCAAACACACACACTACGTATCACTAGCATCTTTATGCAGCGTATGCTGCCACACACAAACATACACGCAACCACAAACACACACTATGTATCACTAGCATCTTTATACAGCGTATGCTGCCACATGCAACCACAAACACACACAAACACACACTACGTATCACTAGCATCTTTATACAGCGTATGCTGCCACACAAACACAAACACACACACTACGTATCACTAGCATCTTTATGCAGCGTATGCTGCCACCCACAAACACACACACTACGTATCACTAGCATCTTTATGCAGCGTATGCTGCCACACACAAACACACACACACACACGCAACCACAAACACACACACTACGTATCACTAGCATCTTTATACAGCGTATGCTGCCACACAAACACAAACACACACACTATGTATCACTAGCATCTTTATACAGCGTATGCTGCCACACAAACACAAACACACACACTACGTATCACTAGCATCTTTATACAGCGTATGCTGCCACACAAACACACACACTACGTATCACTAGCATCTTTATGCAGCGTATGCTGCCACACACAAACACACACGCAACCACAAACACACACACACTACGTATCACTAGCATCTTTATGCAGCGTATGCTGCCACACACAAACACACACGCAACCACAAACACACACACTACGTATCACTAGCATCTTTATAAAGCGTATGCTGCCACATGCAACCACAAACACACACACACTACGTATCACTAGCATCTTTATGCAGCGTATGCTGCCACACACAAACACACACGCAACCACAAACACACACACACTACGTATCACTAGCATCTTTATGCAGCGTATGCTGCCACACACAAACACACACGCAACCACAAACACACACACACTACGTATCACTAGCATCTTTATGCAGCGTATGCTGCCACCCACAAACACACACACTACGTATCACTAGCATCTTTATGCAGCGTATGCTGCCACACACAAACACACACGCAACCACAAACACACACACTACGTATCACTAGCATCTTTATACAGCGTATGCTGCCACACGCAACCACAAACACACACACTATGTATCACTAGCATCTTTATACAGCGTATGCCAACAGTGTGTGAGAGATGAGGCACCCGTAGTGTACTGAACACCATGGTTGAGCACTGAACATGGAGAGAATACTTATACTGGCTGAGGGAGCTCTGATCAAAACACACACACACACAGGTGGAGGTGCTGCTCTGAATTAGATGAGACCCTGAATTAAAATGCTGTTTGCAGTGCTGCTGTTCTTGAATATCCACACATTGATTTAGCGTATTGATTTAGTAAGGGTTTGAGGCCATGCTGTGAGTCTCACTAGCACAGATAGAGAAGTGATGTGCATCTATGGGAATGGAGTAGAGGGGGCAGAAGAGGGTTGGGGGGTAGAGAGAGTGGGATAGAATTGTTTTCTGTGGCAATGGAGGGAGAGACAAAGAGGGAGGGAGAAAGACTGATGCAGACAGGAGAGTTATCTGTATGGGACTGGAGAGTAGAGAGCTGCTGCAGCCTAACAGATGGCAGAGAGAGCTGTCTAGATAATTGAGTTATATGTCCCACTTTACACACTACACTTTCCTGAACCAAGAGGAAACTTTGTCAGTTTGCATTTTGGTTTTGCATATCCCTGAGAGGCTACTGAATTGGAAATAACAATAAACAAGGCCTGCAGGCTGCTAAATTGAAAAACATCTGAAGCCATGTTTGGTGCCGTCTGTAGACCAATTAGAGCTATGTCCATCACCCAAAAGGAATTGTCCACAACCATAGTCCACAACCTTCCAAAATCCTGTTTAGTACGTGACAAACCTGGGCTTCCCACTTCCGAGGCTACAATAACCACAGCCCATTTCTGAAACTGATTTGCCTGTGAACTATCACATGTCATGTAGGTTATTTCCCTCCATTTCTCCCCACACAAATGGATAATTGTTAGTTACAAACAATGCTTGAACCCAACTATTGTCACTAGTTCCTATGCTATCGCAGGATCCTAACTGTGCAATCACTACTATTTCATTGTAAATAAATACCACCAATTATTGCACCTGTACCTCTGACTCAGTCAACAGTTGCTGCTCCAAACCAACTAAATAGGCTGGGTCCTTTTATCAGAAACACTGCTCTGACCACTCACAAAAACAGCATCCTCACCGTATGATAGTTTCTGCTAACACTTGTTTAATGAGTTTCTCTGTCTCTCCCCCTCCCTCTGTCCCTCTAGGTGTGGCAGAGGTGATAGTGTTAATCGGTGGTCGTCAGGCCATCAGTATGAACCAGCGCTCTCTGACGGCGGTGACATGTTTTAACCCTCAGAACAGTAAGTGGTTCCCATTGGCCAGCCTGCCCTTCTACGACAGAGAGTTCTTCAGCGTCATCTCAGCTGGGGACAACATCTACCTGTCAGGTAGGCTAACGACGTAGACGTCACACACATAGAGTATATCTATATCTGTTTATCCATACATCCAGTGTAAAGTTTTAAAATTGCATTCATATTATTGTTCCCCTATATTTCTCCAGAGGTCTCTGTTCTCTGTACTATATTCCTCCAGAGGTCTCTGTTCTCTGTACTATATTCCTCCAGAGGTCTCTGTTCTCTGTACTATATTCCTCCAGAGGTCTCTGTTCTCTGTACTATATTCCTCCAGAGGTCTCTGTTCTCTGTACTATATTCCTCCAGAGGTCTCTGTTCTCTGTACTATATTCCTCCAGAGGTCTCTGTTCTCTGTACTATATTCCTCCAGAGGTCTCTGTTCTCTGTACTATATTCCTCCAGAGGTCTCTGTTCTCTGTACTATATTCCTCCAGAGGTCTCTGTTCTCTGTACTATATTCCTCCAGAGGTCTCTGTTCTCTGTACTATATTCCTCCAGAGGTCTCTGTTCTCTGTACTATATTCCTCCAGAGGTCTCTGTTCTCTGTACTATATTCCTCCAGAGGTCTCTGTTCTCTGTACTATATTCCTCCAGAGGTCTCTGTTCTCTGTACTATATTCCTCCAGAGGTCTCTGTTCTCTGTACTATATTCCTCCAGAGGTCTCGGTTCTCTGTACTATATTCCTCCAGAGGTCTCGGTTCTCTGTACTATATTCCTCGTCCAGTCTCCATGTGTGTACATCTCCTATACAGAGGTAGACCTTGACATTCGACAGTGAAACAGAACACTATAAACGCTAAGAGAGAATGTTCTCCCCTCTCATTTCCCATGGACCTGGCCTGTGTGTGTCTGTGGGGAGGCAGGTGCTCAGTGGGGAAATCATCAGTGTGCAGTAGTACTAACCAGGGCTGAGGACCCTGTGTTCCTCCAGATAATGGATTGAATGTCCACTCTCTTTGCTGCTTTCATACCAAGCTAGGTAATGCATTGTAACAGTGAGGGGTAGAAATAAGGGTGAATATACAGGCATTGTGTCTTGGTGGTGCCTTGTTACATTTGCCCCCAGGTCATAACGATTCCAAAATGAGTTATTGTAAACCAGTAAAAAAATAATCTATCTAGATATTTTTAACATTGGTTAAATTGTATATGCATCTTATTTAGTCGGTGTTAGAGTCTGGTGTGATGGTAGCTGACGAGTGTGTGGTGTGTGTGTTTCAGGTGGGACAGTCGGTGATGGTAGCTGACAAGTGTGTGTGTGTTTCAGGTGGGACAGAGTCGGGGGGGATGGTATCTGACGTGTGTATTTTATGTGTGCGTTTCAGGTGGGACAGAGTCGGGGTGATGGGAGCTGACGTGTGTATTTTATGTGTGCGTTTCAGGTGGGACAGAGTCGGGGTGATGGGAGCTGACATGTGTATTTTATGTGTGTGTTTCAGGTGGGACAGAGTCGGTGGTAATGGTAGCTGACGTGTGTATTTTATGTGTGTGTTTCAGGTGGGACAGAGTCGGGGGTGATGGTAGCTGACGTGTGGTGCTACATGTCTCTATTGGACAACTGGAATCTGATGTCCCGTATGACGGTGCCTCGCTGCAGACACAACAGTCTGGTCTACGATGGGAAACTCTATACCATCGGAGGTCTGGGTGTGTCAGGAAACCTGGACCATGTAGAGAGGTAGGACAATGACATGTGCCTATGGAAACAACTGATTAAGTGGCACGAGCTTTGGCTGCTGCTAGTGTAGCAGTAACGGAAGCTGTGCTAAAACATGTTTGCAGGTGCTCTGTTGGCTATACTTATATTGAAGTTATTTCATGAAGTGTCTTGTATGTTAGGTTACATCGACTAGCTTTTTCAATAGAGCCTTGTGCATAGATGTCCCTGGTTAGAAGGATGGCTATTGCCTGTATATCCCTGTGTGTGTAACTGTCCTGAGCTGTAAAGGACAGTTTAATGTTAAACTTGATTATTGATTAGTGGGTAAAATCCCTTTGATCAGAAAGCAACACTTCCATCCACGGAAGTGCAACAATGAGACTGAAGGGCCTATGAGGAGATGTGAATGGCTGTGTGTGTGTGCTCTCCACACACGGTCTTGATGCTGGGCTGGGGAGATTAAATTGAGCAATCAAAATAACATTACAGAACGTAATGGAACAGGCTGCTGTTGCTCATTACTGAACTGAATGGATCTCCCAAGCCTTTCTCAATGCAACGACACACACACACTGTGAAGCCTCTCAATGCAACAAAAACGCACACTGTGAAGGTGCTCTCAATGCAACGACACACACACACACTGTGACGCCTCTCTCAATGCAACGACACACACACTGAAGCTGCTCTCAATGCAACGACACACACACACACCGTGAAGCCGCTCTCAACGCAACAACACACAGACACCGACGACACTATCTCCATGTAACATCGATCCCTCAAATGGAATCATCTAATTTGATATGTCTCTGTAACGCTGCCATGCTGTGTCATTAAGGCTGTCTGGCTGGAATACTGAGTCCTGTAATGGAAACGCATTTGATTCCTCTGCCTCCAGTCGCAGCTTGTAATTACAGACCTAGCAGTGTATCTCAGCGTTTACAGTCAAACAAAGCAGTGATGTGTGTGTGCGCGCGTGTTCGGAGACCCTCAGCCAGTGTCCATTATCTACAACGCTCTCTGTCTGAAACTGTCAAAAGGTTCTGTCTGTTATCGGGGCACTCAGATGAACCGGGAAAGCAGTGGTAGAGGGGCAACTATGTGTAAGGGGTTCAACAGAATACTATGAACTACTAATGGGTGTACAGAAACAGCAGGAGTGTCTTATCTGAGTGGTTGAAATATTGGTGGACGAAATGTCAGAATTTATGTAGAAAGTGGGGGTGATGGCATATAGTAGGTGTTGCTGTGTTGGTTTTCACAGCGTGTGGACAGAAGTGTGTCTCCATGCTACAAGGCATGTAATTGCTCCCCAGGTGGCCAAGAGCTCCTTGTCTGAGGGATATTTATACTCCCTTGTAGCACGTGCGCGCGCACACACACACTCAGCCATTCACACACCCAGTGTTGTTAAGTAATTTATAGTCATTTCCTTCCAGAATTGCTGGGCCAGCTAAGCACATGGATTTCTCATCAAAACAGCATTAAAACATGACAGGACTTTAACCTCAGCTCTCTAAAGATTTCTCACTCCCGTCTCACAGGTGGTCTTTCGTTTGCTCTCTAGCTGGACATATGGTAGTAGAGTAGGTCTGTCTGTTGGTGTACCGGGGTTTCCGTTATGAAAATGTGGTGCCCGACATTTGACCGGCAGAATTGTAATTTACCGGACATATCTGAAATGTGGGAATTAATATGGAGTTGGTCCCCCCCTTTGCTGCTATAACAGCCTCCACTCTTCAGGGAAGGCTTTCCACTAGATGTTTGTACATTGCTGCTATAACAGCCTCCACTCTTCTGGGAAGACTTTCCACTAGATGTTGGAACATTGCTGCTATAACAGCCTCCACTCTTCGGGGGAAGGCTTTCCACTAGATGTTGGAACATTGCTGCGGGGACCTGTATCCATACTACCATTAGTGAGGTTGGGCACTGATGTTGGGCGATTAGGCCTGGCTTGCAGTCGGCATTCCAATTCCACACCAATCTCTATATGGACCTCAGTTTATGCACGGGGGTGTTGTCATGCTGAAACAGGAAAGGGCCTTCTCCAAACTGTTGCCACAAAGTTGGAAGCACAGAATGTCCTGTGTGGCTTAGTTAGTAGAGCATGGCGCTTGCAACGCCAGGGTTGTGGGTTCGATTCCCACCGGGGACCAGTAAAAAAAGTAGAATCGTCTAAAATATCATTGTATGCTGTAGTGTTAAGATTTCCCTTCACTGCAAGGAAGGGGCCTAGCCCGAACCATGAAAATCAGCCCCAGACCATTATTCCTCCTCCACCAAACTATACAATTGCCATAATTTCACAATGGGATTTTTTTGTTTCCCGGGACAACAGACACCAAATGTTATTTATCAGCATGTACCTTTTTGTAGTGACGAAAGCCAGTTATTACCGGCGAACGGAAACCTTGACATGTACAGTAGGTCTGTCTGGTGGGACTGAACACCTCCCTCTGGATCCTGGACTTCCTGACAGGCCAAGCCCAGGTGGTTAGGGTAGGCAACATCACCTCCGCCACACTGTCCCTTAACACAGGGGGACCCACAGGGGTGTGCGCTTAGTCCCCTCCTGTATTCCCTGTTTACTCAGGACTGTGTAGACATGCGCCACTAACACCAAGTTTTCCGACAAGATGATCATAGTCCCGATCACCAGCGACGATGAGACTGCCTACAGCAGGGGTGTCAAACTCATTTCATGGAGGGCCTAGTGTCTGCAGGTTTTTGTTTTTTGTTTTCAATTCAGACCTAGACAACCAGGTGGGGAGTTCATTACTAAATAGTGACCGTAATTCATAAATCAAAAACAAAGGTGGAGCGTAAACCCGCAGATGCCTCAGCCCACCGTGGAATGAGTTTGATTCGTGGCCTATAGGGAGGAGGTCCGTGACCTGGCAGTGTGGTGCCCGAACAACAACCTCTCCCTCAACGTCAATAAGGACAAGGAGCTGATAGTGGACGACAGGGTGGCGAGCACGCCCCCATCCACGTTTACCTCTGCAACTATGTTTATCATATATCCTGATGCCCAGTCAACTTACCCCTGTACATATCTACCTCTATCATTCCAGTATCCCTACACATTGTAAATGTTACTGTAACTGACCCTGTATATAAACTCAGCCAAAGAAGAAACGTCCCTTTTTCAGGACCCTGTCTTTCAAAGATAATTCGTAAAAATCCAAATAATTTCACAGATCTTCATTGTAAAGGGTTTAAACACTGTTTCCCATGATTGTTCAATGAACCATAACCAATGAATGAACATGCACCTGTGGAACGGTGGTTAAGACACTAACAGCTTAGACGGTAGGCAATTAAGGTCAATTATGTAAACTTAGGACACTAAAGAGGCCTTTCTACTGACTCTGAAAAACACCAAAAGAAACATGCCCATGGTCCCTGCTCATCTGCGTGAACGTGCCTTAGGCATGCTGCAAGGAGGCATGAGGACTGCAGATGTGGCCAGGGCAATAAATTGCGGTGTCCGTACTGTGAGATGCCTAAGACAGCGCTACAGGGAGACAGGACGGACAGCTGATTGCCCTCGCAGTGGCAGACCACGTGTAACAACACCTGCACAGGATCGGTACATCCGAACATCACACCTGCAGGACCGGTACAGGATGGCAACAACTGCCCTCGTTACACCAGGAACGCACAATCCCTCCAGTGCTCAGAATGTCCGCAATAGGCTGACAGAGGCTTGACTGAGGGCTTGTAGGCCTGTTGCAAGGCAGGTCCTCACCAGACATCACCGGCAACAACATCACCTATGGGCAAAAACCCGCCGTCGCTGGACCAGACAGGACTGGCAAAAAGTGCTCTTCACTGACGAGTCGTGGTTTTGTCTCACCGGGGGTGATGGTCGGATTCGTGTTTATCGTCGGAATGAGCGTTACACCGAGGCCTGTACTCTGGAGTGGGATCGATTTGGAGGTGGAGGGTACGTCATGGTCTGGGGCGGTGTGTCAGTATCATCGGACTGAGCTTGTTGTCATTGCAGGCAATCGCAACACTGCGTTACAGGAAAGACATCCTCCTCCCTCATGTGGTACCCTTCCTGCAGGCTCATCCTGACATGACCCTCGAGCATGACAATGCCACCAGCCACACTGCTTGATCTTTGCGTGATTTCCTGCAAGACAGAAATGTAAGTGTTCTGCCATGGCCTGTGAAGAGCCCGGATCTCAATCCAGCTGAGCACGTCTGGGACCTGTTGGATCGGAGGTTGAGGACTAGGGCCATTCCCCCCAACTTGCAGGTGCCGTGGTGGAAGAGTAGGGTAACATCTCACAGCAATAACTGGTAAATCTGGTGCCGTCCATGAGGAGGAGATGCACTGCAGTACTTAATGCAGCTGGTGGCCACACCAGATAGACTGTTACTTTTGATTTTGGTTCACATTCAATTTCTGTAAGTCACATGTCTGTCGAACTTGTTCAGTTTGTTGTTGAATCTTATGTATATACAAATATTTACTCGGTAAGTATTCTGAAAATAAACGCAGTTGACAGTGAGGTCGTTTCTTTATTTTGCTGAGTTTACTATGCTTACTTTTTATTTAGTCTGTTTTTGTTCTTGTTTTGTTTTACATTGTCATGGATTACTGCATTTTTGTGTTTAGATTTGGCAAGAAAGGCATTTCACTGTACTTGTGCAAGAGACATTTAAACGTGAAACGAGCTCTCTAGCCATGGTCATATTTTGGCTCTTCACAGCGTTATTTTGTAAGATGCAGTTTTGTTGCGTTTTTGTCAGCGGTCTATCTATCCATCTGTTGTTTGATATAGGACAATTCCACAGTAACAGAATGATGTACAATTTCCAGAGGAAATAGTTGTATGGTTTTTAACTTTGCATTCATTGGTTTTTGTTTGACATTCATTTTAAAGTGGGAAATCTGAGTTTCGGCATCAATCTGTTACCCATAGAATTGCCCTATAGTGATGTGTGATGTCATGTGTGCATGGCTGGTACAGTGTGCAGTTTGCCCAGCAGCAGCCTGACTGACTGGGCCTCTGCCCTGCAGCTCTACAGCCACATTTGACTTGCCCACTCAAGCACTGATTGGCACGGCTGATTTGAGGTTTGTTTACAGGAGTCTGTGAGCGTCTGTGTGTGTCTGTGCACGCACGTGTCTACACGTCTCCATCTCTGTCAAGGCCTTAGCCTCAACGCCTCCAGCCTGCCCTGCCTCATTTGTGGCCTGGCCATCTATCTTGCTCTTGGTTTCACGGATCTTAACCGTGAAATTCTCCTACATTCACAATTATGTCCTCAATCAGTCTGTCAGTCTGTCTCAGGGCTGCTACCTTTTTATATCAGCCCAGCAGGAGACCACAGCAACAGTCTATAGAAAGCTGTCTCTGACTCACTCGCATTATAACAGCTGTTCTACACACCCCTCTAGTGGATTAGGAATGACTGAAGTCAGTACACATACAGTGCATTCAGAAAGTATTCAGACACCTTCCACATTTTGTTACGTTACAGCCTTATTCTAAAATGCATTAAATTAAACATGCTCCTCGTCAATCTACACACAGTAACCCATTATGACAAAGCGAAAACAGGTTTTTGGAAAGGCACACACCTGTCTGTATAAGTTGGCAGTGCATGTCAGAGCAAACAAAAACCAGGCCATGAGGTCGAAGGAATTGTCCGTAGAGCTCCGAGAAAGGATTGTGTCAAGGCTTTGGAAGGGTATCAAAAAATGTCTGCAACATTGAAGGTCCCCAAGAACACAGTGACCTCAATCATTCTTGAGTGGAAGACGTTTTGAACCACCAAGAGTCTTCCTAGAGCTGGCTGCCTGGCCAAACCCATCTCTGCAGCACTCCACCAATCAGGCCTTTATGGTAGAGTGGCAAGACGGAAGCCACCACTCAGTAAAAGGCACATGACTGCTCGATTGGAGTTTGCCAAAAGGCACCTAAAGGACTCTGACCATGAACAACAAGATTCTCTGGCGTCACATCTGGAGGAAACATGGCACCATCCCTACGGGGAAGCATGGTGGTGGCAGCATCATGCTGTGGGGATATTGTTCAGCAGCAGGGACTGGGAGACTAGATTGAGGGAAAGATGAATGGCGCAAAGGACAGATCCTTGATGAAAACCTGCTCCAGAGCACTCAGCCCCAGACTGAAGTACTAAGGTTTACCTTCCCACAGGACAATGACCCTAAGCACTTAGCCAGGACCACGCAGAAGTGGCTTCGGGACAAGTCTCTGAATGTCCTTGAGTCGCCTAGCCAGAGCCCGGACTTGAGCCCTATCGATCATCTCTGGGGAGACTTGACAATAGCTGTGCAGAGACACTCCCCATCCAACCTGACAGAGGTTGAGAGGATCTGCAGAGCAGAATGGGATAAACTCTCCAAATACAGGCGTGCCAAGCTTTCAGCATAATACCCAAGAAGACTCGAGGTTGTAATCGCTGCCAAAGGTGCTTCAACAAAGAACTGAGTAAAGGGACTGAATACTTATATAAATGTTTTTTTTTAAATGTGTATTTATACATCTGCAAACACTTATAAAATCCTGTTTTTGCTTTGTCATAATGGGGTATTGTGTGTAGATTGAGGGGGAAAAAAAACATTTTAAATCCATTTTAGAATATGGGGTCTGAATTCTTTCCGAATACATTGTAGATTAGGAGCTGAAGACCCAAGGAAGAACCTACCAAGGTGTCTGCAGCGGATAATGATCTTAATAAAATTCAGATAATTCTGTTTCTGGGAGAGTTGGTGTCCAACAAAATTTTTGTGTGCCCCACATGACATATTCAAGGCAGATCCCTATCACTAGAAAATGAACAGAGTATTCGGTACATAGTGTAACCATAGATACCCGCTTGTGAGTTACAAGAGCACTATGTACAGTGTACCAACATGTTGAGCTGCTAGACAGCCTTATTGCTACATTCATTATGATTTAATGGAGTGTCAATGTCAAATGGTTCAGTTTTATTTATTGAACACTATGTACAGGCAGGTGTTTGTGCTAGGCACCTTCCATTACCACTTAATATTGCATCAAGATTGTTAACTTCTTGACGCTACCCATCCCTTAAGCGGGATAATTGTCATCAGCAACCGCTGAAAAGCATAGCGCCTCAGTCAAATAATATTACTAAAAATATTCATATTCATGAAATCACAAGTGCAATATTGCAAAACACAGCTTAGCTGTGTTAAATCCACCTATCGTCTCAGATTTTGAAATGATGCTTTACAGCGAAAGCAATCTAAGCGTTTAAGTTTATCGATCGCATGACAAAACATTAAGTACACTTAGCATCAGGTAGCTTGGTCACGAAAATCAGAAAAGCAATCAAATTTATCGTTTACCTTTGATCTTCAGATGTTTTCACTCACGAGACTCCCTGTTACACAAATGTTCCTTTTGTTCCATAAAGATTATTTTTTATATCCAAAATACCTCCGTTTGTTTGGCGCATTATGTTCAGAAATCCACAGGAAAGAGCGGTCACGACAACGCAGACGAATTCCAAATAATATCCGTAATGTCCACAAACATTTTTTATAATCAATCCTTCGTTTTTAAAATATATAATCGATAATATATCAACCGCAAATGTCTTTCACAGTAGGAGAGGGAAAAACAATAGCTGTCCAAATTCTGTTGCGCGAGCAAAACTCATGTGACCACTTGACGCGATGTTATCGTTCTGGCTCATTTTTCAAAATAAAAGCCTGAAACTATATCTGAGAGACTGTTGACACCTTGAGGAAGCGATAGGAAAAGGAATCTGGTTGATATCCCTCTAAATGGAGCAATGGTAGGCTATGGAACATAGTTTTCAAAATAGAAGCCACTTCCTGGTTTGATTTTTCTCAGAGTTTCGCCTGCAATATCAGTTCTGTCCTCTGGTCCTGAGAAATAGGACGTTTACTTTGGGATTGTTATTTTTCCAAACATAAAAATAGTGCCCCCTAGCATCAAGAGGTTAACTAGCAACATGACTTAGTATTGCAGTATTGGTTAACATTCCTTACCTGAGTTGTGCTGCAGCCCAGTGAACAATACCATAATACAGGGATATGTGTGTGTGAGGAAGTTATGTTGTTGGTAGCACTTGTGTGTAGTTGTCTAGTTGTGGTTCTCTCAAACAGCCTTGGTATCGTCACCCTTCTAAGGACATTACATCAAAGTTGGATCAGCCTGTAGTGTGGTTTTCCACTTTAATTTTGAGTGGGACTCCAAATCCAGAACTCCATGGGTTGATAAATTAGATTTCCATTGATAATTTGTGTGATTTTTGTCAGCACATTCAACTATGTAAAGAAAAAAGTATTTAATAATATTTCATTCATTCAGATCTAGGATGTTATTTTAGTGTTCCCTTTATTTTTTTGAGCAGTGTATATACTAGCTACAGTGTCTCAAGATGGAAAAACAGTAACATCACAGAACAGTAAGCCAGATATTTCACCTTATGTAAAGTATTCGGTTGTCACTCACTACTTCCAAATATGGTGACGAGAGTAAGCACAGTGGGAGAAGATGGAACGAGATGGGTTTTGACCGAAGTTCTGCTAATTGTCTTATTGATGCCACATTCAATCTCCATATGGTAACAGAGTGGACTGCGTTTTGTGGACTTTACCCTTTTCCAAAGTGCAAGGGGCGAATTGAGTTATTGCGTACATGCACTTTACAGAGTAGGCATTCCCTAATGGGAATATGCCAATAAAAGCTAGAATGTGCCAATTGGATCTCACGAGCTCGTGCTTTGCTCTGCCCACCTCATTGCTTGTTCTGCCCACTGATTCATTTGCTCTCATTGGAAACAACAGGCTCTGGTCTGTCTTGGTTTAGTTATTCAAATCTTTGATACTAGTTCTGCTTTATCTCATTTTTCAAGTGAAGCTCTTTTAATGGAATATACGAACAAACTCATTCGCCGAACCGAAGCGGAAGCCTTTAGGCTGTTTACGCCTGTCCCTCTGTCCTCTGTCTCTCCTGTATAGAAGGCTCAGTCTCCATTCAGCCTGGCTAGGTAGTGGTTATACAGAAGCCCTCCTCAGCCTGACTGTATAGTGGTTATATAGAAGCTCCACTCAGTACTCAGCCAGGCTGTATAGTGGTTTATATAGAAGCTCCACTCAGTACTCAGCCTGGCTGTATATTGGTTATATAGAAGCTCCACTCAGTACACAGCCTGGCTGTATAGTGGTTATATAGAAGCTCCACTCAGTACTCAGCCTGGCTGTATATTGGTTATATAGAATCTCTCCTCAGTACTCAGCCTGGCTGTATAGTGGTTATATAGAAGCTCCACTCAGCCTGGCTGTATAGTGGTCATATAGAAGCTCCACTCAGTACTCAGCCTGGCTGTATATTGGTTATATAGAAGCTCCACTCAGTACTCAGCCTGGCTCTATAGTGGTTATATAGAAGGTCCACTCAGTACTCAGCCTGGCTGTATATTGGTTATATAGAAGCTCCACTCAGTACTTAGCCTGGCTGTATAGTGGTTTATATAGAAGGTCCACTCAGTACTCAGCCTGGCTGTATATTGGTTATATAGAAGCTCCACTCAGTACTCAGCCTGGCTGTATATTGGTTATATAGAAGCTCCACTCAGTACTCAGCGTGGCTGTATAGAGTTGTTGTGACTGTACTCTTCTCCATTGTCTGCCTGCTCGGGAAGCTGTTAAGCCACACTGGGAGATGCGCCCCCACTCATTCAACTCATTCTACACAGACACGCAGGTTCCCGTTCACCCTTTGCCCTACACACACACAGTAGATATACAAGTATGAATGATCCGTACACACACTCCCACTAACACTCATACATACACAGGCATAGACACACATGCTCCTTGATGGGGTACCCATTCAGCACTGAGAAAACCGCCTGCACTGCACCCCAAACCCCCCCTCTCCCGTCTCCTAATGTGGCGTGTTGATGAGTTGTTTTCCTGTGCCTGTTTCTTTGCCTGGAGCTGGGAGAGGAGAGGGGGGTGTCCGTGCCTCTGTAGTCCCACGGCAGAGCTCTGTGGTGAGGTAAAGTTAGCTCTAGACCCCCTGCTGTGGAGGTCCCCCCATGCAGAGCTAATCCTTAACTTCACAACCGTCTCCTACTGTGCTGTCGGGGCTCCAGCTAACCCCTCCCTGCTAACTCACCCTTCTTTCTTCAACTCCCATCACACCTCCTCTCTCTCGCTTCTTATTCCTTCACCCTTTCTCTTTTCACCCTCTCTTTTCTCATTATTTTTCATCCCTCTCTCTGCTGTGTAAATTGGTATGAAGGCCAATATGAAGGCCAATTCAGCCGACATCCATTCATCCTTCACTAATTATCAACGTATTATTTTGTGTGTGTGTGTGTTGACCCTGGGCTGTGCTTTGCCAGCTCTGCATGGTGGCTATCTGTGTCTCTTTGATTTAGTCTCCGGTGCCGGGAAAGAGGAAGAAAGTCCTAAAGAGCCAAAGAATCATCCCTCTTTCTCTCCTTGTCTCTCCCTTCAACCCCCCTTCTCCCTCTCAATCTTTCCCTTTATTTTTTTCACTCTCCTGTTCTCCTGCTCTCTCTCCTCTTCCTTTACCTCTCTCTTTATATAGTATTGGGCTGCTGTAGGATACCTGACGGACAGATTATCTGACGTATACCTGACACCAGCTTCCCCCCTGTCACAGCGAGGGCCTGAGGAGTATGTGTGAGAAAGATGGAGCGTACGATGGAACATGCGTGTGTGTGTGTGCGTGAGGTTTCTGTAGGAGAGGATGATGAAACAGGGATGTCTGGGGATGCCTGCTCGGTCCCTCATGTAGTTGGGGTTCCAGGTTACAGCCAGAGAAACAGGCAGGGTTAAGGCTTGGGGAGAGTTATTATTGGAGGGACATAATAAGAGAGGAAGGGAAGTAAATGCATGTGAAGATTGAGGCATTGTGTGCGTGTCTTTTAGTAGCTGACGGTTTGGGTGATTTCCAGGTTTTACCAGCAGGCAAAATCATTTCTTTCTCTCTCCCTTACTAGACCCCCCCCCTTTCTCTCTCCTATCCTCTTAACTTTCTACAGACTATTAGAAATATCTCCAGGCTGGAAAAATAAGAAAGCATAGACTAAGCCCACAGGAAGAATGAGACATTAATAATGTGTGTAGTTAATTAGGCACTACTGGGTAGTGTGGTTGCTTCTGGGCTGAGAGCTTCCAGGAAATGGGCCTTTCCTGCTGCTGTAGATGGATAACTGACCTTTACAGAGGAAAGCTGTGCTGCCAGATGATCTTAAAACACTCACTGCTCTCCGACACTTGAGGGATGGCACCACTGCTGAGGACACTGTTTGTGTTTGCCTGCTTTTTTCAGGTACATGTATCTCGTCTCAGGTCTGAAATAGCAAGGTGTGCGTGTGTGCTTGACAAGGTGTGTGTGTGTGACAAGTTTAGGTGTCCAGTGTACGGGTTAGTAAAAAAGTGTGTGTACGTGCCGAGTGAGGATCAGTAATTAGTGTGTAACTTACTCCACAGCCAACACTGATGTCGCACGTCCTACTTGACGCCCCCGTCCAATTAAACTGGGATACTGTCTCTGACACACACACTCAGTCTCCAGTCCTCTCTTGACAGTATTTCAAGGTGCCCTCTCACCAGTTTGAAATGAGTGTTATGGCTGGCGGAGGATGCAGAGCAGCAGCAAGGGTCTCCAGTGTGCTGTCACATCAATATAGACAGACTTCCGTGTACAGGGCAGTGTGTAAATGAGTTTATTCTCAGGGATTATGGGTAAATCCGGGAGAGCCATTGTGGATGGTCTGGGATTAGATTAAGGATTCTGGGCTCTGTGTGTGCGTGCTGCTTGTAGCTGTCTGTCCGTGCATGTGTGTGTTAGTGTCTGTTGTGTTCTGCTGGTTTGGTGCTACATGGATCACAGTATATACTGACCTTGTTTACTTTGACAATAAAATGTGTTTTTCTCCTAAGGAGAGACTTAAACCATGCAATTAAAGCCAACAGGATCAAAGTGTGACAATAACCCATGTGTTGTCTATTCAGTAGGTCATATTTATTTCCAATACATCTGGCAAGGCAATCAAAAGGACAGGATGTAATATCACTATCTTGGATGTTCTTTCCCTTCCCCCTGGTCTCTCTTGATCAAGTAATTAATGAGTCAGAAACACAGTTAATTAGCAATGTGTGTCTTCAGCTGAAGTTAGTCCTTGGACACCAAAGTGAGACTGAGATTCTACCTTCACACGGTGATGAGACAATTAACACGCTTTGACATACAGAAACGCACAAAAAAAACCACATTTAGCATGATGGGGTGGGTGATTTCACATCGTAATTAGAAGCTGTCAGTATCACACACACATCACACTACTGTTTTGTGGCTCTCAAGATCCTAGTGTCTTTATAGTAAAATCACAGGGGGACAACTGCTGCTCTGACTTGACCCCAGCATGAGAGAAATACAGGTGTGGAGAGATTGAAGGCATGGGCAAAAAGAAAGACTTCCAGATGCCTCTCTCTCTCTTCCATCTGTCTTCGCTCTCTTGTTAGGTCTGAGTCCAGTCCCAGATCACTGTTGTTTTTCCTCAGGACATATCATACAAGATCTTGTCATCGCTGCTGTAACTGAGACTGAGAGAGTCATTATCTGGACCTTAGCACGTTCTCTGCTAGTACAGCAGAGGAGTGCGCAGAGGAAACACACACTGGTACCCATTTCAGACAGGCGGTGTGGTATGTTACCTGGAGAAAAATATTTTAAAAAGGCAATATTTGTATGACCCCTTTTCAAACAGTCATTTATTTACCACTTATTTGCAGGTATACCCCTTTAATACATATCGGTGGGTAGCTAGACAATTGGGAGGGGTGTAACCGAGAACCATTCACACAGACCCGATAGCTGTATTTTGGTTAAAAGGTCTGAAAATGCAGGAACCATGACTGTCTTTAGGTGGAACTTATTTTTCCATGGTTTTGGTCTGTGTATGAAAAGGATAATAAGACACACCATTAGCTAGCAAACCTCTATTAAACCCCATTCACCATGGCCTTACTCTCTTTTAGGCTGTCTGGGCTGCTATTGTTATGGTGAATAATAAACTGACTATCTGACGCAGGCTTGAAGCGGAACTGACAGCGTTTTAACTACTTTGCAGATATGAAACAAACAATCATAATATCAGTCAAAAATATCAAATTCCCTGTTTATGGTACAAAACCAACTTCGGAATGCACTGTTTCAGTTTCAATGACACAATATTTGGTACAAAAACTGAACTATGGCTGGGAATGTCAATACAATGAGATTTTAATGATCACAGTCATAACGCGGCTAATAGGCTAGCGTATCTATTTAAGTAGCTATTTAGCAAGCTAAAAACACTGAGCCTAACGTTAGCTAGCTGCTGGTAGGATGACATTGGAGGAATGGGTGAGTGGCAAACTTTTTATCCCCTAATCGTTTGTCGGTGGCTACAGCCAGAGATGTAGGTGTCATTTGGTTAGCTAGCAAGATTTCATAGCACTTTCGTCTGTATGCCAGAGCGCAGAATATCCGATGAATTTATGAATGCACAGCACCTGCTGAATATGACCCATGGCAGTAAACGTTGGTAAAAATGTAATTCAATTGTTGCCCGCACCACAGTTAGTCACTAATGTTGTAGATAACATGTAAACAGCCTAACCAGCTCTGCTAGAGTTATAAAAATGGTCAGTGAGGTGTCGAAGTAGCTAGCAAGCTAGCTAACTTACGCCAGTTAGCTTGGATGCTTGACTGGCTTTGTGAGGAATGCTCGGATCAACCCTACACTTTGGCCAGAGCGTTCCGTGTCAATAGTGCAGTGTGCGCTCTGAACACTAGAGCGCGAAACGGCCTGAATTTACAAACAGACAATTTGACAATGCTCTGAATGTATGAATGTAGAGTGCACTCTGATACACTGGAGGCAATGTACAAATGCATCCTTAGTTGTCAATCAAATGTATTTGTCATTGATCAAATGGGCAGGCAGGCAAGCTCCCATTCATTTGTCAACACGTGGGTTGGTTAGGACATGCATTGGCAGGCAAGCTGCAGGCTACTATTCCCCATTTATCAGTGCAATTTTTGATGGCTGAAAAAGTTTGCGGGTTTATCTAATGTTTCCTCGTTAGATTTTAGCTCATCTCGCTCTGGCTACCTTACCATGGTTGTTTGATCAATAGAACCGTAAAGTTCCCAAATGTAAGAGGACTCCCGTGGTGTTACATATAACACCACGTGGTGTTACTCTATTTGTAGAGTCCGGTCCTGGACAAGACAGATGTTTTTATTCTGATTTATTTACGGCAGTGTATATTAATTGTCCAAATGCACAGCTGCTTTCCAACTCTATATTGTTATAGAATTTTCACAAATGCCTTACTATGTCATTCACACACATTCTATGAATGTATGAAAAGGTGAAAATAAGCATACCTATGTGCTCGCTTGTCTGAAAAAAGAAGAGGAATAAACTATTATTGTTCCTGGGGGTGTGTATAAAAACATTTCATGTTGCTAAAATGCTGTCAGTTCCACTTTAAAAAAAAGTTTAAAAAATGTATAATTAGGTACATGCAGCTTTCCGGTCATATGTTGCTCTATAAGACTAAATAAACCCTTGCTCACCAGAATGTCATAAATCGATAGAATGAATGCTTCAATCGGTAGAGTTGTCAGTCATCTCTGCTTCCTTCGCGGAGCAAAGACTTTTAGGGATCTGGGAGAAAATGCAAAAACTCAACAAATAAATTAATAATAATTATGGAAAGGTTTTCTGTGTAAAATTTCCAAATGACATCAGTTTGACCAGTTGAAAGGAAATAGAAAGCTTTGAAAATGACCCAACATGTTTCTGAAAAGATTCAGTTTGGCTTGGAAGCTTATTTTATGGGGTTAAAATACTATAAGCTGTTATGATGCTGATAAAGATAGCACCTCTATACAGACAGTATCTATATACGCATCCAATGTGAAAAAACGGATCTCTAGCTTAAATTTACAGATTTGTATGGGATTAAAAAAATTAGGCTAATTAGATTTCGGGGGGGGGGCATGGACATCAACCTTAGGGAGTTAATAAAGCACTGTGAATTACTTCATAAGATAAAAAAGTTGGTGGCCCTGCCCCAGTTCTAACCCTAACCGCAGCCCCAGGGCCTACCCTAACCGCAGCCCCAGGGCCTACCCTAACCGCAGCCCCAGGGCCTACCCTGACCGCAGCCTCAGGGGCCTACGCTGACCGCAGCCTCAGGGGCCTACGCTGACCGCAGCCTCAGGGGCCTACGCTGACCGCAGCCTCAGGGGCCTACGCTGACCGCAGCCTCAGGGGCCCACGCTGACCGCAGCCTCAGGGGCCCACGCTGACCGCAGCCTCAGGGGCCCACGCTGACCGCAGCCTCAGGGGCCCACGCTGACCGCAGCCTCAGGGGCCCACGCTGACCGCAGCCTCAGGGGCCCACGCTGACCGCAGCCTCAGGGGCCCACGCTGACCGCAGCCTCAGGGGCCCACGCTGACCGCAGCCTCAGGGGCCCACGCTGACCGCAGCCTCAGGGGCCCACGCTGACCGCAGCCTCAGGGGCCCAAGCTGACCGCAGCCTTAATGATTCAGTGTGTGATGTAATCACCTTGCAATAGTGACCTCCAAACAACCCAACACTACTTCCTCCAGGGGGGAAGAGAAGAGAGAAAGCAGAGATGGAGACCTGATAACCTTCTACTTCCCTACCTTCTCTTAAGTACATGAACTCTCTATTTCACTCTTACACACACACACACACACACAGACACACACTCAGCTGTCCCATTGGTACTCATTCCTCTCTCTCTCTACTAGAGGTCGACCGATTTAATTAGGGCCGATTTCAAGTTTTCATAACAATCGGAAATCGGTATTTTTGGGCGCCGATATCTTATTATTATTATTATAAAAAAACTAATTTTATTTCTTAATACCTTTTATTTAACTAGGCAAGTCAGTTAAGAACACATTCTTATTTTCAATGACCTAGGAACTGTGGGTTAACTGCCTTGATCAGGGGCAGAAGGACAGATTTTCACCTTGTCAGCTCAGGGGTTCCAATCTTGCAACCGCACAGTTAACTAGTCCAACGCTCTAACCATTGCACTCCACGAGTAGCCTGCCTGTTACGCAAATGCAGTAGAAGCCAAGGTAAATTGCTAGCTAGCACTAAACTTATCTTATAAAAAAACAATCAATCATAATCACTACTACTAATCCAGTTTAGCAGGCAATATTAACCAGGTGAAATTGTTTTCGAAATGATAGTTTCCGGATTCGATCATATTAATGACCAAAGGCTCGTATTTTTGTGTGTTGTTATAATTAAGTCTGATTTGATAGAGCAGTCTGACTGAGCAGCAGCATTCAAACAGCACTTTCGTGTGTTTTGCCAGCAGCTCTTCGCAAGCACAGCACTGTTTATGACTTCAAGCCTATCAGCCTAATGGCTGGTGTAACCAATGTGAAATGGCTAGCTAGTTAGCTGGGTGTGTGCTAATACTGTTTCAAACGTCACTCGCTTTTAGATTTGGAGTAGTTATTCCCCCTGCGCTGCAAGGGCTGCGGCTTTTGTGGAGCGATGGGTAACGATGCTTCGAGTGTGGCTGGGACGCCCCTGGTACGGCGTCCCGGCAAAATAGTGGGGGTACGCTGTACTGGTAAAACGTGAGCCTATCCCAATTAATACATGTTCAAAAAACTATAGGCTACTACACCATTATCTAATATTACTACATTTCAGTCGCATGGTGGTGTACTCTCCAAATGTCCAAATGGTTGTTTCCACTATACCACTTACATTTTGTGAAGGGTGAGATGAGTGGCCGAGACAACAGTGGATGCATCAATTCAGGCTACAAGTGTATGCCTCATTACAATCTCAGAATGTCATTACATTACACATAGGTGTTTTATAACAGATGTCTCTTTCCAGTCATCAAATTGCGGGTGCACATTGCACTGTTGGGGTTTGGATGCCGAAATTATTTTGAGAGTGGACGAATGTGCATGGGTAGCCTACAGGAGCACCTTTGTTAAGTGATTGTTTGACAATCAGATGAAAACATCATCAGGAGCATGCTAAATAGGCTATATAATTTTGGCAATTTAATTCAACTTATTTTAGGGAAAGCTTAGCTGGTTGTGTTTATGCCACATTAAAAGGCATAGGTGGTGTGTCCATAAGGCTAGGGGAAGCTTTCCCTAAATGAAGTTGAATTAAATTTCCAAAATTATATAGCCTAATTAGCTTACTCCTGTCTATACATAAATAAAATTGTTCAAAATAGGCTACTACACCAAAAAGCAATTTAAGTCCACAGAGGATCATTAGCTTTTAAAATAAAAAAGCTGTGGGCCTCACGAGTGGCGCAGCATCACTACAGCCTGGGGTTCGATTTGTGTCATTATCGGCTGTGACCGGGTGTCCCATAGGGTGGCGTCGTTCGAAGAGTTTGGCCTTGGGGCTTTACTTAGCTCATCGCGCTCTAGCGACTCCTTGTGGCAGGCTGGGCGCCTGCAGGCTGACGCCGGTCTTCAGTTGAAAGGGGTTTTCTCCGACACATTGATGCAGCTGGCTTCTGTGTTAAGCAAACGGGTGTCAAGAAGTGCGGTTTTGCTGGTCATGTTTAGGAGGACGCATGCCACAACCTTTCTCCTCTCCTGAGGGATGAGACAAGATTGTAATCACGAAATTGGGGAGAGTAAGGGTTTTCAACTAAACAATGAAAAACTGGATCATTTTAAATCTCCATAGCATACAGTCGGAAGGGCCCACATTTAGGTCAGTGGCACAGTAAAACAAAATAGATTGTTGAGTTGCAACTGTCAGTGAAGAGAGACCCAGCCAGGCATATCTCAATATTAAAAAAATACAATCCTGGACAAACCGTTTAGAAAGCAAATGGCTGTTGCTGTAAAGATATGACAATGAAAAAAGACTCCAATCTGCCTTTTAGGTATCAATATTCTCAATTGAATTAAGCCAACAGTAGCTCATTTTATTGGCACCAGCAGAGAACATCGGTCATATCCCCGGTGAGTGTGCACGTTCACTGTCAATATCAATGGGTCAGTGCCACTTCTTTTTTTTGTTTTTTTTTTGACAATAATTTCCTCCTCCAGGTCTCCTCTTTTCGTAGGCCCATTATATGGATCAGACAACGTTGTTTTTATTGATCTGTTTGTCAGTGTCAGCAGAGTAGGCTACCCTGTCATTGTAAGATTGTTAATGTCTCCATTCACATGAAGTGTAGTAGAATTTAATGAAATGTGTTTATAAAAGGCCAACAAGAAATATATCTGATAGGCCTATAGCCTAGGCAGACCATAGTCTTTTTGTGAACAGGGATTGATAGTCATAATTTCGGCAAATAATATATCTAATCATCAAATTTAAGAATAGTAGGCTTTCTTAGATAAGTCTGCAAGTGTGTGGATGCGTGGAATGCTTTATTATAAAGGTGCGTGTTTATGGTGAAAATTAGCTTCCCCAAACTTGAAACCCACGCTCTGCTTATGTTAAGTTATTGCATATTAAGTGTTAGAACAAAGACTAGGCACTTAGGCTCACAGACATCATATATGAAATGAATAGGGATTGGAAATGTAATTCTGTGACTACCTCCCTAGGCTATAGAAATCTGTGCACACTTGGGTGTCTCTTACAGGTTAAAAAAAATATCTACTTTCACTCCTGCATATTAGTGTGTTTGATGGTGACCCATATCTAACATGCCTGCTCTTTGTAGCAGGCTGACTAGAGTGAGTGAGTGCGTGAGTGCGTTTGTGAGTGAGTGAGTGCGTGCTTGCTTGCTTGAGTGTGAGAGTGCTTGCTTGCTTGAGTGTGAGAGTGCTTGCTTGCTTGAGTGAGAGAGTTCTTGCTTGCTTGAGTGAGAGAGTTCTTGCTTGCTTGAGTGAGAGAGTTCTTGCTTGCTTGAGTGAGAGAGTGCTTGCTTGCTTGAGTGAGAGAGTGCTTGCTTGCTTGAGTGAGAGAGTGCTTGCTTGCTTGAGTGAGAGAGTGCTTGCTTGCTTGAGTGAGAGAGTGCTTGCTTGCTTGAGTGAGAGAGTGCTTGCTTGCTTGAGTGAGAGAGTGCTTGCTTGCTTGAGTGAGAGAGTGCTTGCTTGCTTGCTTGAGTGAGAGAGTGCTTGCTTGCTTGCTTGAGTGAGAGAGTGCTTGCTTGCTTGCTTGAGTGAGAGAGTGCTTGCTTGCTTGCTTGAGTGAGAGAGTGCTTGCTTGCTTGCTTGAGTGAGAGAGTGCTTGCTTGCTTGAGTGAGAGTGCTTGCTTGCTTGCTTGCTTGAGTGAGAGAGTGCTTGCTTGCTTGCTTGCTTGAGTGAGAGAGTGCTTGCTTGCTTGCTTGCTTGAGTGTGAGAGTGCTTGCTTGCTTGAGTGAGAGAGTGCTTGCTTGCTTGAGTGAGAGAGTGCTTGCTTGCTTGCTTGATTGAGTGAGAGTGCTTGCTTGCTTGAGTGAGAGAGTGCTTGCTTGAGTGAGAGAGTGCTTGCTTGAGTGAGAGTGCTTGCTTGCTTGCTTGCTTGAGTGAGAGTGCTTGCTTGCTTGCTTGAGTGAGAGAGTGCTTGCTTGCTTGCTTGCTTGAGTGAGAGAGTGCTTGCTTGCTTGCTTGAGTGAGAGAGTGCTTGCTTGCTTGCTTGAGTGTGAGTGCTTGCTTGCTTGAGTGAGTGAGTGCGTGCTTGAGTGAGTGAGTGCGTGCTTGAGTGAGTGAGTGCGTGCTTGAGTGAGTGAGTGAGTGCGTGCTTGAGTGAGTGAGTGCGTGCTTGAGTGAGTGAGTGCGTGCTTGAGTGAGTGAGTGCGTGCTTGAGTGAGTGAGTGCGTGCTTGAGTGAGTGAGTGATTGCTTGCTTGAGTGAGTGAGTGATTGCTTGCTTGAGTGAGTGAGTGATTGCTTGCTTGAGTGAGTGCGTGATTGCTTGAGTGAGAGTGCGTGCTTGCTTGAGTGAGAGTGCTTGCTTGAGTGAGAGTGCGTGCTTGAGTGAGAGTGCGTGCTTGAGTGAGAGTGCGTGCTTGAGTGAGAGTGCGTGCTTGAGTGAGAGTGCGTGCTTGAGTGAGAGTGCGTGCTTGAGTGAGAGTGCGTGCTTGAGTGAGAGTGCGTGCTTGAGTGAGAGTGCGTGCTTGAGTGAGAGTGCGTGCTTGAGTGAGAGTGCGTGCTTGAGTGAGAGTGCGTGCTTGAGTGAGAGTGCGTGCTTGAGTGAGAGTGCGTGCTTGAGTGAGTGAGTGCGTGCTTGAGTGAGAGTGCGTGCTTGAGTGAGAGTGCGTGCTTGAGTGAGAGTGCGTGCGTGCTTGAGTGAGTGAGTGCGTGCTTGAGTGAGTGAGTGCGTGCGTGCTTGAGTGAGTGAGTGCGTGCGTGCGTGCTTGAGTGAGTGAGTGCGTGCGTGCTTGAGTGAGTGAGTGCGTGCGTGCTTGAGTGAGTGAGTGCGTGCTTGAGTGCGTGCGTGCTTGAGTGCGTGCGTGCTTGAGTGCGTGCTTGAGTGCGTGAGTGCGTGCTTGAGTGCGTGAGTGCGTGCGTGAGTGCGTGCTTGAGTGCGTGCTTGAGTGCGTGCGTGCTTGAGTGCGTGCGTGCTTGAGTGCGTGCGTGCTTGAGTGCGTGCGTGCGTGCTTGAGTGCTTGAGTGCGTGCGTGCTTGAGTGCGTGCGTGCTTGAGTGCGTGCGTGCTTGAGTGCGTGCGTGCTTGAGTGCGTGCGTGCTTGAGTGCGTGCTTGCGTGCTTGAGTGCGTGCTTGCGTGCTTGAGTGCGTGCTTGAGTGCGTGCTTGAGTGCGTGCTTGAGTGCGTGCTTGCGTGCTTGAGTGCGTGCTTGAGTGCGTGCTTGCGTGCTTGAGTGCGTGCTTGCGTGCTTGAGTGCGTGCTTGCGTGCTTGAGTGCGTGCTTGCGTGCTTGAGTGCGTGCTTGCGTGCTTGAGTGCGTGCTTGCGTGCTTGAGTGCGTGCTTGCGTGCTTGAGTGCGTGCTTGCGTGCGTGCTTGCGTGCTTGCGTGCTTGAGTGCTTGAGTGCTTGAGTGCTTGAGTGCTTGAGTGCTTGCGTGCTTGAGTGCGTGCGTGCTTGAGTGCTTGCGTGCGTGCATTTTTGTCTATAAAGTCAATTACAAACCAATTGGTTGCAGGAGTGAAATGCAATCATGTTTCAGATAGCATTAGCTGTCAAAACACATCAATCATGCATTTAGTGACGGTCAATACTGTGGCTGTTGGTGAAGAGAAGAGCCAAGGTCACTTGAGCTATTTACAACAGAGACAGAATCAGGCTATAGACAAACATTTACTGCAGAAATAAATACTTTTAATTGAGGAATGTGTCAGACTAGTTTGTTTATTATTTACTCCTATTTTCTCTGAAGATGACACATGAAACGAATCCACTGATATCATAAACACAAACACTGTTGGAGAGTTGATTTGGGGAGGCTAGCTGTCAGTCAACATGATGTTTGGTATGACAGGATAAATAACGTGCGAGTGAGTGAGTGAAGAGGGATATGGACTCGCACTCACTCAAGCACTCGCTCAAGCACGCACTCACGCACTCACACACTCACGCACTCGCTCAAGCACGCACTCGCTCAAGCACTCTCTCAAGCACGCACTCACTCACTCAAGCAAGCACTCACTCAAGCACTCACTCACTCACTCAAGCAAGCACTCACTCAAGCACTCGCTCAAGCACGCACTCACACACTCACGCACTCGCTCAAGCACGCACTCGCTCAAGCACTCTCTCAAGCACGCACTCACTCACTCACTCAAGCAAGCACTCTCTCAAGCACTCGCTCAAGCACGCACTCACGCACTCACACACTCACGCACTCGCTCAAGCACGCACTCGCTCAAGCACTCTCTCAAGCACGCACTCACTCAAGCAAGCACTCTCTCAAGCACGCACTCACTCACTCACTCAAGCAAGCATTCTCTCAAGCACGCACTCACTCACTCACTCACTCACTCACTCACTCACTCACTCACTCACTCACTCACTCAAGCACTCACTCAAGCACTCACTCACTCACTCACTCACTCACAAACTCACTCACTCACTCACTCACTCACTCACTCACTCACTCACTCACTCACTCAAGCACGCACTCACACACTCACTCAAGCAAGCACTCTCTCAAGCACGCACTCACTCACTCAAGCAAGCACTCTCTCAAGCACGCACTCACTCACTCAAGCACTCTCTCAAGCACGCACTCACTCACTCAAGCAAGCACTCTCTCAAGCACGCACTCACTCAGTCAAGCAAGCACTCTCTCAAGCACGCACTCACTCACTCAAGCAAGCACTCTCTCAAGCAAGCACTCTCTCAAGCAAGCACTCTCTCAAGCACGCACTCACTCACTCAAGCAAGCACTCTCTCAAGCACGCACTCACTCACTCAAGCAAGCACTCTCTCAAGCACGCCCTCACTCACTCAAGCAAGCACTCTCTCAAGCACGCCCTCACTCACTCAAGCAAGCACTCTCTCAAGCACGCACTCACTCAAGCAAGCACTCTCTCAAGCACGCAAGCACTCTCTCTCTCAAGCACGCAAGCACTCTCTCTCTCAAGCACGCAAGCACTCTCTCTCTCAAGCACGCAAGCACTCTCTCTCTCAAGCACGCAAGCACTCTCTCTCTCAAGCACGCAAGCACTCTCTCTCTCAAGCACGCAAGCACTCTCTCTCTCAAGCACGCAAGCACTCTCTCTCTCAAGCACGCAAGCACTCTCTCTCTCAAGCACGCAAGCACTCTCTCTCTCAAGCACGCAAGCACTCTCTCTCTCAAGCACGCAAGCACTCTCTCTCTCAAGCACGCAAGCACTCTCTCTCTCAAGCACGCAAGCACTCTCTCTCTCAAGCACGCAAGCACTCTCTCTCTCAAGCACGCAAGCACTCTCTCTCTCAAGCACGCAAGCACTCTCTCTCTCAAGCACGCAAGCACTCTCTCTCTCAAGCACGCAAGCACTCTCTCTCTCAAGCACGCAAGCACTCTCTCTCTCAAGCACGCAAGCACTCTCTCTCTCAAGCACGCAAGCACTCTCTCTCTCAAGCACGCAAGCACTCTCTCTCTCAAGCACGCAAGCACTCTCTCTCTCAAGCACGCAAGCACTCTCTCTCTCAAGCACGCAAGCACTCTCTCTCTCAAGCACGCAAGCACTCTCTCTCTCAAGCACGCAAGCACTCTCTCTCTCAAGCACGCAAGCACTCTCTCTCTCAAGCACGCAAGCACTCTCTCTCTCAAGCACGCAAGCACTCTCTCTCTCAAGCACGCAAGCACTCTCTCTCTCAAGCAAGCACTCTCTCACTCAAGCAAGCACTCTCTCACTCAAGCAAGCACTCTCTCACTCACTCAAGCAAGCTCTCACTCACTCACTCAAGCAAGCACTCTCTCACTCACTCAAGCAAGCACTCTCTCACTCACTCAAGCAAGCACTCTCTCACTCACTCAAGCACGCACTCTCTCACTCACTCAAGCACGCACTCACTCACTCTCTCACGCACTCTCTCACTCAAGCAAGCACTCTCTCACTCAAGCACGCACTCACTCACTCAAGCACGCACTCACTCACTCACTCAAGCACGCACTCTCTCACTCAAGCACGCACTCTCACTTAAGCACGCACTCTCTCACTCAAGCAAGCACTCACTCACTCAAGCACGCACGCACTCACTCAAGCACGCACTCTCTCACTCAAGCACTCACTCAAGCTCTCCCTCACTCACTCAAGCACTCACTCACCCACTCACTCAAGCACTCTCTCTCACTCAAGCACGCACGCACTCACTCACGCACTCACTCACTCACGCACACACTCACGCACTCACTCAAGCAAGCACTCACTCAAGCAAGCACTCACTCAAGCAAGCACTCTCACTCAAGCAAGCACTCACTCACTCAAGCAAGCACTCTCTCACTCAAGCAAGCACTCTCTCACTCAAGCAAGCACTCTCTCACTCAAGCAAGCACTCTCTCACTCAAGCAAGCACTCTCTCACTCAAGCAAGCACTCTCTCACTCAAGCAAGCACTCTCTCACTCAAGCAAGCACTCTCTCACTCACTCAAGCAAGCACTCTCTCACTCACTCAAGCACGCACTCTCTCACTCACTCAAGCACGCACTCTCTCACTCACTCAAGCACGCACTCACTCACTCTCTCACTCAAGCACGCACTCTCACTTAAGCACGCACGCACTCTCTCACTCAAGCAAGCACTCTCTCACTCAAGCACGCACTCACTCACTCACTCAAGCACGCACTCTCACTTAAGCACGCACGCACTCTCTCACTCAAGCAAGCACTCACTCACTCAAGCACGCACACACTCACTCAAGCACGCACTCACTCACTCACTCAAGCACTCACTCACTCAAGCACGCACTCACTCACTCACTCACTCAAGCACGCACTCACTCACTCACTCACTCACTCACTCACTCACTCACTCACTCACTCACTCACTCACTCAAGCACGCACTCACTCACTCAAGCACGCACTCACTCACTCAAGCACGCACTCACTCACTCACTCAAGCACGCACTCTCACTTAAGCACGCACGCACTCTCTCACTCACTCAAGCACACACTCACTCAAGCACGCACTCACTCACTCAAGCACGCACTCACTCAAGAAAGCACTCATTCACTCACTCAAGCACGCACTCACTCACTCACTCAAGCACGCACTCACTCACTCAAGCACGCACGCACTCACTCACTCAAGCACGCACTCACTCAAGAAAGCACTTACGCACTCACTCAAGAAAGCACTTACGCACTCACTCAAGAAAGCACTCACGCACTCACTCAAGAAAGCACTCACACACTCACTCAAGAAAGCACTCACGCACTCACTCAAGCACTCACTCACTCACTGTCTGTCTGTCAACCCTTGTCAACTTGGTGGGTTTAGTCTTGAAGTTATTACCAGGAGCTCAGTGTGATGTCCACACAGTGTTGACTCACTACACAACAGAACAGGAGACACTGAGGTCATAGATGCCATGTGTTACAATTAGTGATGCACCAATATGAAATGATTTACCGATATCTGATATTTTCCTTGCCAAACAAACTATAGCATTTTTTTGCGGACTTTGAATCATTCTAGTACAGTTAAATAGTTAACACATACACATGGACGCAGAGGTCTAAGGCACTGCATTCGAAGCAGTCCCTGGTTCGAATCCGGGCTGTATCACATCCCATAGGGCGGCTCACAATTGGCCCAGTGTCGTCCGGGCCATCGTTGTAAATAAGTATCTTCTTAACTGACTTGCCGGGTTAAATAAAGGTTATACACCACACATTTTGGGGGGTATTTACGTATGTCCCTATTACCAGTAAAACATAACCAAAACCTATTTCTTTCACATACTTGCTGCGCTGTTTGGTTGGTCAGTCATTTCATTCTCAACCAGGATTTCTATGGAACGCCATTTGGGTCTTTGCATTTCAGAAAAGATACACGTCAAATTACTGTATTTGACGTGTCAAATAATACATCTGTTTCAGTAGCTATAGGTAGCTGCTAACTATGTAGCTAGGTTTCATCGAAAATTACCCTAATTTATAAGACGGTTCTTAGTTGATTAATAGTGGTCGGGCCCATCTATGTGAAGCTAGCCACAATAGTGGGCTCAAAATAAATAAAAGTATGGCATAATTCTACTATTTGTATTCATTTGCATCACTGTCAATGACACGTTTATTTTGAAGACAAAACCGCAAATTCTGCTATTGTGCCTAATCCTTATTGTGGCTAGCTTCACAACACATAACCCGGTCCAGTAGAGCCTCACTAGCCAGAAGAAGCTAGCTGGCTGCTTATAACATTAGCTTTGGGCAACAGGGTTAAGTAGCTGCCTAGCTATTTATTGTCATGAACTGAAAGTTGTTTCAATAGGCGATTAACAAGTGTCGGCTAGATGTTTCGTCATGACTGGTTGCCTTTGTTTTGCAGTCATGTCCGAAAATCTATTACTTTGTGCCTAACTTCTACCGTTGCGTGTTTCATGCCTGGCTCCCTGTGATACTACACTGCATGACCAAAGTCAATATAAGAACTGTTTGTCATGAGCTTCATGAAATGGGGTCCCATGGCCGAGTAGCCGCACACAAGCCTAAGATCACCATGCGTAATGCCAAGCGTTGGCTGGAGTGGTATAAAGCTCGCTGCCATTGGACTCTGGAGCAGTGGAAACATGTTCTTTGGAGTGATGAATCACGCTTCACCATCTAGCAGTCCAACAGACTAATCTGGGTTTGGCAGGTGCCAGGAGAATGCTACCTGCCAGAATGCATAGTGCCAACTGTAAAGTTTGGTGCAGGAGAAATAATGCTCTGGGGCTGTTTTTCATGGTTCGGGATAGGCCCCTTTGTTCCACTGAAGGGAAATCATAACGCTACAGCACACAATAGATCATTCTGTGTTTCCAACTTTGTGGCAACACTTTGGGGACCCCATCGAACACCATTGGGATGAATTGGAGCGCTGACTGCGAGCCAGGCCTAATCGCCCAACATCAGTGCCCAACCTCTAATGCTCTTGTGGCTGAGTGGAAGCAAGTCCCCGCAGCAATGTTCCAACATCTAGTGGAAAGCCTTCCCAGAATAGTGGAGGCTGTTATAGCAGCAAAGGGGGACCAACTCCATAGTAATGCACACGATTTTGAAATGAGATGTTCGTCTTTTGGCCATGTACCATATATCTGAATTATATTCTGTTTGCAGTAGTGCTGTGTGCACCATTTAGAAAATAGGAGACATGGGCCATATGCTAGCATATTGCAATATTGTTTCTAAATGCACATTTCAAATATATTGAAAAAGGCCTTGCAGATGAAAAAACAATGGTAGCACATGTTAATGAACTGTCTTGTGTTGGTATGAACCATCACTAACCAGTCCTTGTCTTGCTCCTCTCTGTAGGTACGACACCATAACCAACCAGTGGGCGATGGTGTCTCCGCTCCCCAAGCCGGTGCACTCTGCAGCAGCCACAGTGTGTGGGGGGAAGGTGTATGTGTTTGGAGGGGTGAACGAGGCGGGACGATCAGCAGGAGTACTACAGTCATACGTCCCTCAGACCAACTCCTGGAGCTTCATAGAGTCACCCATGATAGGTAAGAGTCAATAATCTACCTGCTCTATATGCTAATTTACTCGGCTCTAACTATGATGAACTCAACTTGGCAGAGATGGCAGTAATGTAGAGCGGAATGAGAGCACAGTTCACTCAACCTCACCGACCCCCTCCCTCCCTCCACATTCAAATGAATATTCACATGTGCACACCACCTTATCTAACCCCACAAGATCCCCCGGGCCTAGGCATGCAGTAGACATGTATCTGCAGCAGAGAGCGAGAGGAGGAAGGAATATGGTCTAACAGACTGTGGAGAGGGTGCAGCTATGACAAACAGGAAGGACTGGAAAGTAGTAGAGGACAGCAGCCTGTCGACCCTGGATGTAACCCAGTGATGGTTCCAAACAACAAATTTACTCTAGACACATGTGCTCACTCAAGCACTAACATACATGTTTATCCACACACGCTCTGTCAGACGGTCCCACACAGTCCAACCCAAGCTGTAAACAGTTATCTCAAGACAGTCACTAATCCAGTGTCCTGCTAAGAAAGAGACGGAGAGGGAGGGGGCGAAAGAGAAGAAAAGATCAAGTAGAAAGAAAGGGAAAAAGCCAAGAGAAGCACTACTGGCCCAAGCCTGAGAAATGATCCAAAACAATTATTGTGCAAATTACACTGTAGTGAGTAAGTATAAAGGAAGCTGAAGACAAAAGTGGGAGAGAGAAAGTGAAAGGGTGAGTGGAGAAAGGGAGAGAGAGAGAAACGTGGACAGCTTAACAAACCAACCGGCACTTCCCTGTGGCCAGCAAAACAAACCAACCGGCACTTCCCCGTGACCAGCTAAACAAACCAACCGGCACTTCCCCGTGGCCAGTTTAACAAACCAACCGGCACTTCCCCGTGGCCAGCTGTGCTCATGACGTCAGAGCATGAATGTGAGTGATGGAAAATATATCGGACTTGGGCAGTGACAATAAGAATAATTCAATGGTTGTTTAGTGCACAAAAGTGATGACCAAAGTGTCTTATCAGGAATTTTCCAATTTGACTTGCCGTCTAGGAGAACAGTTTTTTGGGATCAGATTTCAGTTAAACTGCAATACCGAAGTTGGCCCGTAGGTACATTGGAAAGCTTGCTTCCAGACTTGGTTAAAATCTACTTGTCGTTTTCTCTTATTGCTCCCTCTCCAGCTGATGTTGGACCGAGACAATAAGACAGGAAACAACCATGTTTATAGTGGGACCAGAGATGAGCCACTGGTTTCATGTTACAAAGATGGTCACTTCCTACATGTGAAAAACACAACAGTTGACTCCACTGTGGTCACATGACAAACAAGCAAGTGTAAGAAGTGAAAAGGGGAGCTCTTTCTGCTTTATACGACTCACTACTTACTAGTGATGGCTGCCTTTTTGAGGCTTCTGAATTAATGAGGCATTATATAGGAGTACACTGGGAATATGAGGCATTATATAGGAGTACACTGGGAATATGAGGCATTATATAGGAGTACACTGGGAATATGAGGCATTATATAGGAGTTCACTGGGAATATAAGGCAGTGTATATTAGTGGTCGACCGATTCAGGATTTTTAACGCCGAAACCAATTATTGGAAGACCAAAAAAAGCCCATACTGATTAATCGGGCTATTAATATAATTTTTTTTTAATGTATTTGTAATAATGACAATTACAACAATACTGAATGAACACTTATTTTAACTTAATATAATACATATATAAAATCAATTTAGCCTCAAATAAATGATGAATCATGTTCAATTTGGTTTAAATAATGTAAAAACAAAAAGTGTTGGAGAAGAAAGTGCAATATGTGCCATGTAAAAAAGCTAACGTTTAAGTTCCTTGCTCAGAACATATGAAAGCTGGGGGTTCCTTTTAACCTCTCTGGGATATGTGGGACGCTAGCGTCTCACCTGGCCATAAGCCAGGGAAAATGCAGAGCGCCAAATTCAAATAAATTACTATAAAAATCAACTTTCATTAAATCACACATGCAAGATAGCAAATTAAAGCTACACTTGTTGTGAATCCAGCCAACATGTCAGATTTCAGCGAAAGCAAACTATGCTATTATCTGAGGATAGCACCTCCATAAACAAAAAGACCATATTTCAACCCTGCAGGCGCGACACAAAACGTAGAAATAAAAATATAATTCAGCCTTACCTTACCTTACCTATTGGCACTCCAATATGTCCCATAAACATCACGAATGGTCCTTTTGTTTGATTAATTCCATCTATATATATTTAAAATGTCAATTTATTTGGCGCGTTTGATCCAGAAAAACACCGGTTCCAACTTGCTCAACATGACTACAGAATATCTCAAAAGTTACCTGCAAACTTTGCCAAAACATTTCAAACTACTTTTGTAATACAACTTTAGGTATTTTTAAAAAGTAAATAATCGATAAAATTAAAGGCGGGATGATCTGTATTCAATACAGGAAGAAAACAAACTGTAGCATGCTTTCTGGTCACGCGCCTCGATCTAACAGTACACATGAAGTGACCCTCGTTCAAGATGGCCGTACCTCTTCATTACACAAAGGAATAACCTCAACCAATTTCTAAAGACTGTTGACATCCAGTGGAAGTGATAGGAACTGCAAGAAGGTCACCTCTTTTCAATGGGGGGGGTTTCGCTTGCTAAGTAAGTTCTGTTATACTCACAGACATGATTCAAACCGTTTTAGAAACTTCAGTGGAAACTTCTATCCAAATCTACTAATAATATGCATATCTTATCTTCTGGGGATGAGTAGCAGGCAGTTGAATTTGGGCATGCATTTCATCCGGACGTGAAAAAACTGCCCCCTGTCACCAAGAAGTTAACACGTTGTAGTTATTACAGGACCATTTATCTCTATACCATTTGTATTTCATATACCTTTGACTATTGGATGTTCTTATAGGCACTTTAGTATTGCCAGTGTAACAGTATAGCTTCCGTCCGTCTCCTCGCTCGAACCATGAACACATCGACATCAGCCACCCTCGAAGCAGCATTACCCATGCAGAGCAAAGGGAACAACTACTCCAAGTCTCAGAGTGAGTGATGTCACCGATTGAAACGCTATTAGCGCGCACCCCGCTAACTAGCTAGCCATTTCACATCGGTTACACCAGCCTAATCTCGGGAGTTGATAGGCTTGAAGTCATAAACCGCGCAATGCTTGAAGCACAGCAGAGAGCTGCTTGAATGAATGCTTACGAGCCTGCTGGTGCCTACCATCGCTCAGTCAGACTGCTCTATCAATTATAACATAACACACAGAAATACAAACCTTTGGTCATTAAAATGGTCGAATCCGGAAACTATAATTTCGAAAACAAAACGTTTTTTCTTTCAGTGAAATACGGAACCGTTCCGTATTTTATCTAACGGGTGGCATCCCTAAGTATAAATATTGATGTTACGTTGTACAACCTTTAATGTTATGTCATAATTATGTACAATTCTGGCAAATTAATTACGGCCTTTTGTTAGGAATAAATGCGGCCTTTTGTTAGGAATAAATGGTCTTCACACAGTTCGCAACGAGCCAGGCGGCCCAAACTGCTGCATATACCCTGACTGCTTGCACGGAACGCAAGAGAAGTGACACAATTGCCATAGTTATAAGAAATTAATGTTAGCAGGTAATATTAACTAAATATGCAGGTGTAAAAATATATACTTGTGTATTGATTTTAAAGAAAGGCATTGATGTTTATGGTTAGGTACATTGGTGCAACGACAGTGCTTTTTACACAAATGCGCTTGTTAAGTCATCACCCGTTTGTCGAAGTAGGCTGTGATTCAATGAGAAATTAACAGCCACCGCATCGATTATATAAGGCAGTGTATATAGGAGTACACTGGGAAAAAAAGGCACTTTAAATAGTGCTCCAAGACCTTCATATGAGAAGGTGAGAAGCTCATCTGAGGCAGTGAAGGGAAACGGGGTATCTGTTGTTAAAGCAGAACAGTAGAACAGTCCCCAGGGAAGAACTTTGTATTTTGTCTCTGGAGACACTTGATACAATCCCTCTGTCTCTGACACACACACACACAAAAGAAAGCCACGCCCACCCGCCAGCTGAAATCTGGTTGTGTTACAGATAGTGACAGGGCCCCGGTTTCTGAGTGTCACATAGAGAGAGCTGAATGACTGTCGTCACTTACGCCTGGCGAGATGGGATTTTAATTAAACCCATCTGTCTTTAGTCACTGAAGGGGATGTGGCGCGTGTGTGTGGTGGATGGAAGTGAAAAACAAAATGCTACACAGGGATATCTGCATTATTCATGATGTCATAAATTGGCCAGCTGTAATTTGAAAGATGATTGGTCTGTCGATGTGTTGTACATTGATTGGTCTTGACCAAGCATGTGTGGGCGGGGTCGATTAATGAACTCTGTTATCCGTTCACTGTAAAATGTACATTTCCCAAAACCATCTTTTTTTTGTCTTGAGCCTGGTACTCAGGGAAGTGATATGAGGAATGTCCATGTGATTTTGCAGCTGTAGACTGAAGAATAAATGTAAAACAATCTTGCCGTTCTAGCCTGGGAAGTTCTGCAGGAGGAAAATACAATTCAAACATTAACATCTGTTTTTGTCTAGTTTTCAACGTCTATCCATCTCTGGCTTTTAAAGATCTTTCTCTCCTTCGCCCCATTCTAAATGTTCTACCTCCCTATCTGTTAATCTTGTGTATCTCTGTGTTTGTACAGATAATAAGTACGCCCCGGCAGTCACTCTGAACGGACACATGTTTATTCTGGGAGGAGCGTACGCCCGGGCCACCACCATCTATGACCCGGACAAGGGTAACATCAAAGCCGGACCTAATATGAACCACTCACGACAGTTCTGCAGGTAAGGGATTAACATGAACCACCACTATACATGTTGAATTAGAAATGTCACCAGATCCACAGGAATCCTGCAGGAACACTTGAGTTGGTTGATGTCAGTCTACCAGGAGTCTGGATTTTTGTGACTGAAGTGAGATTCTAGTCCCAGTCTCAAGTCCCCAACTCTGGCCTAGTGTATAGGACCCACCTGAGACAGAGACTCCTAAATGCATTTAGGGAGCACTTCCAGACATATCTAAGTCTACCTGGTAAATGTACAACATCACTCTGTCAGAATTCTTGATCAACTATTCCCCCACACAACAGAAGCTGCTTTCAGCTTATTGAATAAGACTGATGCTAGTTTAGTGATCACACAGACCGATGCACATACACTACACTCAAACTCAGCCAGCCCCATGCACCAGCAGTCATTATAAACTAATGCGGGCACTTCATTTTTCCTTTTCCCTGGCTGAATTCTCCTTGTTTATCTTTAACAGCCCAGTTAGGCTTTAGCCAGCACTGTGTCCCATCTGGATCAGCTTTCCTTTTTCCTTCTGACTGGATTGACTCTTTATGTAATAATCTCATGGGTCCCTTCAGTGATTGTGTATCTTAATGTAAATAGAGATCGCGCCAGCCCCCAGTGAGATTACAAAACTGTAATCAGCTTACATGCAAAGTTTTAATCCTTCCTCCCTACACACAGTCCTCTGTTTCTGTTCCTCACATCAAATGAGCCCATTTGAAAATATGTTTTTCATGCCTTTTTCTCCCTCTGCAAAGTTCATTATTATCTCTTGGAAAGCGATGTCATGTTGAGAGAATGTCAGTAATTTTCCTTCACAGCAACGGGTTGACTCTCATTGTCTGCCTTTCTCCATCTCTGATGTTTAATGAATATTTCCGCCATGTTAGGCCAAACCTTGCTGTCTGAACACCGTCTAGGGAAATGTAATTTACTGTTAATTACCTAACATGGACAAGGAACAAAATGTTTTTGCTTAAAGCTGAGATGGCGCCGCTGGTCAGCCCCAGGCACATTTGTTTTTGAAACGGGGCAGAGGAGCATCCTGCTAAAAGATCTTCATGGTGGCTATATACTGCTGTTCTATCAGGTGTGAATGATGCTGCGGGGAATTAAACAATGTTCGTTGTTTGAGGTAACGTCTTTATGTTGCAAACTGACGTGGCAGTTTCACTGCTACGGATTCCATCTTTAATTTCTATGTTGTCATAGACACTAGATGTATCTCAATGGATTTATTCCTGGACATGTTTTGATCATTACTTCCGGCGCCGACAGAGATGGCAGCCTCGCTTCGCGTTCCTAGGAAACTATGCAGTTTTTAGTTTTTTTACGTGTTTTTTCTTACATTAGTACCCCAGGTCATCTTAGGTTTCATTACATACAGTCGAGAAGAACTACTGAATATAAGAGCAGCGTCAAATCACCATCAGTACGACCAAGAATATGACTTTCGCGAAGCGGATCCTGTGTTGTGCCTTTCACCCAGGACAACGGAATGGATACCAGCCGGCGATCCAACAAAAACACTTCGTAAAAGAGGGAAACGTAGCGGTCTTCTGGTCAGACTCATCGTGCACCACTCCCCAGTATACTTCTCGCCAATGCCAGTCTCTTGACAACAAGGTTGATGAAATCCGAGCAAGGGTAGCATTCCAGAGGGACATCAGAGACTGTAACGTTCTTTGCTTCACGGAAAGATGGCTCACTGGAGAGACTCAATCGGAGTCGGTGCAGCCAGCTGGTTTCTCCACGCATCGCGCCGACAGAAACAAACATCTTTCTGGTTAGAAGAGGGGCGGGGGCATATGCCTTATGGCTAACGAGACGTGGTGTGGTCACAAAAGCATACAGGAACTCAAGTCCTTCTGTTCACCTGATTTTAGAATTCCTCACAATCAAATGTCGACCGCATTATCTACCAAGGGAATTCTCTTCGATTATAATCACAGCCGTATATATTCCCCCCCCAAGCAGACACATCGATGGCTCTGAACAAACTTTATCTGACTCTTTGCAAACTGGAATCCATACATCCTGAGGCTGCATTCATTGTAGCTGGGGATTTTAACAAGGCTAATCTGAAAACAAGACTCACTTAATTGTATCAGCATATCGATTGCGCAAAACCTTGGATCACTGCTATTCTAACTTCCGCGATGCATATAAGGCCCTGCCCCGCCCTCCTTTCGGAAAAGCTGACCACGACTCCATTTTGTTGATCCCTGCCTACAGACAGAAACTAAAACAAGAAGCTCCCACGCTGAGGTCTGTTGAACGCTGGTCCGACCATTCTGATTCCACACTCCAAGAATGCTTCCATCACATGGACTGGGATATGTTTCGTATTGCGTCAGACAACCACATTGACGAATACGCTGATTCGGTGTGCGAGTTCATTAGAACGTGCGTTGATGTCGTTCCCATAGCAACGATTAAAACATTCCCAAACCAGAAACTGTGGATTGATGGCCGCATTCGCGTGAAACTGAAAGCGCGAATCACTGCTTTTAATCAGGGCAAGGTGACCGGAAATATGACCGAATACAAACAGTGTAGCTATTCCCTCCGCAAGGCAATCAAACAAGCTAAGTGTCAGTATAGAGACAAAGTAGAATCTCAATTCAACGGCTCAGACACGAGGTATGTGGCAGGGTCTACAGTCAATCACGGATTACAAAAAGAAAACCAGCCCCGTCACGGACCCGGATGTCTTGCTCCCAGGCAGACTAAATAACTTTTTTGCCCGCTTTGAGGACAATACAGTGCCACTGACACGGCCTGCAACCAAAACATGCGGCTTCTCCTTCACTGCAGCCGAGGTGAGTAAAACATTTAAACGTGTTAACCCTCGCAAGGCTGCAGGCCCAGACGGCATCCCCAGCCGCGCCCTCAGAGCATGCGCAGACCAGCTGGCTGGTGTGTTTACGGACATATTCAATCAATCCCTATCCCAGTCTGCTGTTCCCACATGCTTCAAGAGGGCCACCATTGTTCCTGTTCCCAAGAAAGCTAAGGTAACTGAGCTAAAAGACTACCGCCCCGTAGCACTCACTTCCGTCATCATGAAATGCTTTGAGAGACTAGTCAAGGACCATATCACCTCCACCCTACCTGACACCCTAGACCCACTCCAATTTGCTTACCGCCCAAATAGGTCCACAGACAATGCAATCTCAACCACATTGCACACTGCCCTAACCCACCTGGACAAGAGGAATACCTATGTGAGAATGCTGTTCATCGACTACAGCTAGGCATTTAACACCATAGTACCCTCCAAGCTCGTCATCAAGCTCGAGACCCTGGGTCTCGACCCCGCCCTGTGCAACTGGGTACTGGACTTCCTGACGGGCCGCCCCCAGGTGGTGAGGGTAGGCAACAACATCTCCACCCCGCTGCGCTGATCCTCAACACTGGGGCCCCACAAGGGTGCGTTCTGAGCCCTCTCCTGTACTCCGTTCACCCACGACGCCTCCAACTCAATCATCAAGTTTGCGGACGACACAACAGTGGTAGGCTTGATTACCAACAACGACGAGACGGCCTACAGGGAGGAGGTGAGGGCCCTTGAAGTGTGGTGTCAGGAAAATAACCTTACACTCAACGTCAACAAAACTAAGGAGATGATTGTGGACTTCAGGAAACAGCAGATGGAACAGTAGTGGAGAGGGTATTAAGTTTTAAGTTCCTCGGCATACACATCACAGACAAACTGAATTGGTCCACCCACACAGACAGCATCGTGAAGAAGGCGCAGCAGCGCCTCTTCAACCTCAGGAGGCTGAAGAAATTCGGCTTGTCACCAAAAGCACTCACAAACTTCTTCAGATGCACAATCGAGAGCATCCTGGCGGGCTGTATCACCGCCTGGTACGGCAACTGCTCCGCCCACAACCGTAAGGCTCTCCAGAGGCTAGTGAGGTCTGCACAACGCATCACCGGGGGCAAACTACCTGCCCTCCAGGACACCTACACCACCCGATGTCACAGGAAGGCCATAAAGATCATCAAGGACAACAACCACCCGAGCCACTGCCTGTTCACCCCGCTATCATCCAGAAGGCGAGGTCAGTACAGGTGCATCAAAGCTGGGACCGAGAGACTGAAAAACAGCTTCTATCTCAAGGCCATCAGACTGTTAAACAGCCACCACTAACATTGAGTGGCTGCTGCCAACACACAGACTCAACTCCAGCCACTTTAATAATGGGAATTGATGGGAAATGATGTAAAATATATCACTAGCCACTTTAAACAATGCTACCTAATATAATGTTTACATACCCTACATTATTCATCTCATATGTATACGCATATAATGTATTCTATCATCTACTGCATCTTTATGTAATACATGTATCACTAGCCACTTTAACTATGCTACTTTGTTTACATACTCATCTCATATGTATATACTGTACTCGATACCATCTACTGTATCTTGCCTATGCCGCTCTGTACCATCACTCATTAATATCTTTATGTACATATTCTTTATCCCCTTACACTTGTGTGTATAAGACAATAGTTTTGGAATTGTTAGTTAGATTACTTGTTGGAACTAGAAGCACAAGCATTTCGCTACACTCGCATTAACATCTGCTAACCATGTGTATGTGACAAATACATTTTATTTGATCATGAATAACGTAATTAAAATGAACAACTTTGATCTATATTTTGTTTGTTTCTCTCTCTGCAGTGCGGTGATCCTGGATGGTAAGATCTATGCGACGGGGGGCATTGTGAGCAGCGAGGGTCCTGCCCTGGGTAACATGGAGACCTTTGACCCCCACACTAACAACTGGACGCTCCTCCAGTCGCTGCCCTGCCCTCTCTTCAGACATGGCTGTGTCGTCATCAAGAAGTACATCCAGAGTGGCTGAGACCGGTTTCCATTTGTCTCAGGGGGATGAATGAGTTTCCAGAAAGCTAGCCAATGTGGCAGTTTGTCTCTCTCTACCCAGACCACAGCACTCGTAGAACAGGAAAGTTCATTTAGTGAAACATAGATTTGACAATTATTGTTTCTTCTCTCTGCTGTGGACCTGGGTTGTTTAGAGAAAAAGTGCCACGTTAGCTATGAAGCTTTTGGGAAACTCACCCCTGACCAGTCTGGTTGGGACAGGACACTGTGCAGCTTTTGGGGGTCAACCAGTCAGCACCGGACTATCCAACTACAACACCCCCAGGACTTGATGCCAGCATTGTTGTCTGAACACCCCCCCCCTCCCATGCAGAATGTAGACATCTTATCTTGAACCACTCTGCCATGTTAGGAACTGGTGCCTAAGCTACTGTATGTATTATAAAGTATAGCTTAAAGGAATTTGTCTGGATTTTGGCATTTAGGCTCTTTATCTACTTCCCCAGAATCAGATGAACTTGTGGATACCATGTTTCTGTGTCCAGTTTGATAACTAGCGTTAGCACCTCCAACTTCCTTCATACACGACACAGAATCCACAAGCTCATCTGACTCTGGGGAAGTAGATAAAGGATCTCATTGCCAAAATATCCCCTCATTATATAGGCACAGGGGTGCTCCTTGGTTTGTAGTTCCCAGCTTCTTGCTAACTAGTCTTTGGTTTGATTTTTAATTCTGTCCCTTCAATTGAACTTGAAAGGCCCTTTGTGTTCCTGACTCAAGTATATTAAAAGCCATCCCAGTCTTTGTTGTCACTTAGTGGTTTCTGTTACGGAGGTAAAATGTATGAGGACATTCCGTAGTGGCGTAAGGACAGGAGAGATGCAGGGTTTTAGAAACAACTATGATGAGAGAGAGCAGCCTTGTTTTTCTCTGGATGTCCCCCTGGGTTTATAAGGACACATTGGATACTTGGTTTCTTTCTGGGCCAGAAAGATGACTTAACTGGCAGCACTGAAGGTAGGGTGGCCCTGCATCTTGACAGACACTCCAACGGGGCATTTCTCCTCCACGCAGCCAAAGCACAATAACCACCTGTGGCTCAAGGATCAAACTTTCACCTGCGCTACATAAATTGAAAGGCAAGGTTCATGGAGGCTGCATATGTCGGATCAATCGGAAATTTGTCGCGCAGTGCCTTCAAACTATTTATACCCCTTGACCTTTTCCACATATGGTATTGCGTGTAGAAGTGTTGACATTTCAGCTTTTATTTTGTAAAGTGTTCTGGAGTAAAAATGTGCAATTAGTGGTTGACTTAATTTTTGAATGGTTGTTTTTCATAAATTCTGCGATTAGATTTTGTTTAAGAAAATTCTCTATTTTAATCCCACTACGTAACAATGTGGAATAAGTCAAGGGATGTAAATACTTTCTGAAGGCAATGTATTTGTATATCATTGCGACCCACGAGCCCGGTGTCGGGTGGGGGGGACATTCTGTAAATACCGGGAGGAAATATGTATATTTTAAAAGGTGATTCTGTATAAATGTTTTTAGAAAAGTGCTAGGTTGGACAAAAAAAATAATTGTATGTCTGTACCCAAAATAAAAAATACATATGGTTGAGTCATTGTTTGTGTGGAGTTGTCCAGCAATGTGCAAGCAACACCTTCAGTAAAACAGTTCTTTACAATTATCGGCTGATGGTGACTTGCTATCCAATCATCAAAACCTAATGCCGGAAATCACTTGCCTTCACCGAAGGGCTGGATTCAAACTTTCACATTGGGTTTGAATCCAGCCCTAGTCTTTTCTTACGAGGGCTCCATTCAATCTGGAGTGTTACATGTACATTTCGATTGAGCCAACATATCAGCGTTTACCGCTGTGGGTAACTTGCCTCTAAATTTCAATCATGCTGTGAAGATGAACTTCAGCGATACAGATTGAATCGAGACTAGTTACCTTAAGATCAATGTAAAAATATTAAGGAATCAGTTTCAAAGCCACAATGATTGTCGTTTGACAGGCATGTTCACTGCGGAAATGGAAGCACTGCACAATTTGCACCTTTATTCAAGTTTATCACAGAAATACAGTAAAGGTTTCATTTAAAATATAACACACTAAAGTAACACTTAAATGGGGAAAAGGATGTTCAATACACTAAAACCTTGAAGAAATTAAACATTGATGCTACAGAAAAAAACGAACTAAATGAATCCCAGATAAAATTAAGTTTTGATGGAGAATTGTGCGCATACTGGACTAAATCGTTTAATACCAGACAAAAATTGGTTTGACTAAAATGTATAAACAAGAACATAACATTTTATTCCCCAATGCTGAAAAACAATTTTACTTGGTGGCCAAATTGAGTCCGCAACACACTATTGTATTTTTTGAAGTAAAAATTCCGATGAGTCAACGTTAGCCTCGTCCAGTATGCCACAGTCCATAACCACTAAACAAGAAAAAACTAAACCTCACAATGGAATAAGTGTAGCCTGAAGAAACCTGAGACACCTGTAACCTCCTTTATGCTCCAAAACCGTCTACTTCGGCACTAAGATCAAATCACTTTGAGTAACAACTCTTCCCAATTTGTTAAATTTTCAAATATACAAAGACAGTTAATGGATATTAAGACAAACTTGTTGAATAATTATGTTAATAAATAAAAAGAAAATGGAACGCCACAAGATAGATGAGTCTGCAAACATGTCGAGATCGTGGTTAGATGGACAGAAGAATCGCAATAGCCTGTAAAATAGTGTAGTACGATCTGAAAGGAAAGCAATCTTAGGACGACTGTCTGCAGAACCTAAATGCTGTATGTTTAGTCTCGGCTCAAATGCAATAAAGACAACCAAACAAACTGGTGTTCCCGCAGCAGTCACAGAACTTGTGCTGATGATCCAGTACCTTAGCAGTATGAGAGTTGCGACGATAGTTTGGAACATGGCCTAATACTGTGCACCCAGTAAACGGTTTGTCATAGCATTATAATAAATTAAGCTGAGGTAGCTTTGTTTCTCTCTCTGCAGTAGTCCAATGCTTAGGCCTCAAAATGCTAGTTTGCATATTCTTAAATGATTCACTTTTAAATCTTCACCCAGCGATCCAAGAGAAGGCAGAGGGGGAGTTGGGGGAGCATCAGGGGTTGGACCAGCATAAAGCAGGGCTTTACAACTCTCCAATCTTAGAGAGCTACTAGGATTTTGTTACAGCCCAATTGTGATCCAGATTGAAGACCAGGTTTATTTGGAACAAAAGCCTGTACACCTAGTAGTTCGCCAGGACCTGAGTTGAGAGTTAGAACCCTGGTGTTAAGAATGATTTGAATGAGAAAGGGTTGTCTGTTTGACCCAACGGCTGACTCTGGTCAAAACATGGACTTATCCATGGCCAAGGAAAGCCAAGAAGAAAAGCAAATGCATATATCTTTACCACAAGATGAACATGGATAGACCATAGCGGATTACAACCTTCCCACTACCTTCAGGAGTAGACAATCCAAAAACAAAATTAAACAATATAATGCTGTTCTAACCTCAACAGAATGGCCTTGTTCATCATCAGAAGCTTCACAATCAATGCAATAACATTCCAAACATTGTTACCAACGTATCGTATAAAATTGGAAACCGTCCAAAAAATGGGCAACAAACAGGCGTAGTCGCACCTAATTGAGGAAAAGTATTTATTTTGGAGAAAATTGGCACCACTTTTTTTTAGCCTCCATCCACATGAAAGTAATAAAAACCCTACTGTCCTCTTTCCATCTGGGCAGGAAAAGACTGATCTGCTTTCCTACTGTGACTATCCTGAGTTTGGTACTGTAAAAGTGACCTCTGGTCCTAGGTCAGATATTATCCCCCACAAAAGGTTATAGTTGGGTGAACTGATCCTAGATCTGTGGTTAGTAAGGGGGAAATGCCTACATCAAACCCACTGTACTGCACTACATTTAACAGAGCAGTTGATAAAAACCATTCTTTCAGAAATATTAAAGTTCATTGGGGGTTAAATAAGGCAAATGCTAGGCAGTGCAAACTACAAGTGTCCAATTAAAATCGCTTCCAGTTAGTTTAGAGTGGATGGGAAATAAAAACTATCAGGGCACAGCTTGTGTTGAAGAAAACGGACAGTTCCAGACAGAGATGTGATTCAGCTACCACAAGCAGCACGTCAATCTGTTTGATACGACTGAAAAGCTAAAAAACAAACGCTTCCTTAGTTTCTGTTGATTCATTCCAGTAACACGTTTTATTATCAAGGGGATTTCATGTTTTTGTAATCAATTGATTCTAACCGCAGCCATATCTTTCTGTATCCATATGTAATAATTGGCTCTGATTCTGGGCCACCAGTGCAACATGAACTAACTGTATCGTCACGTTCAAAACATTTAATGGAAATTGGGCGAGAAGGGTGGTTATTAGAGCCATATCAATCAAATCTATGGATTGATTAGAGCCAGATGCTAATCAAACCAGGCTGTTTGAATGACTCAGTATGATCTGTAAGCTGTTGTATCTATGAGATGACTGGCCTATGATGCTGATTCAGTACAGGCTCGGCAATGGTAATGAAACAGGAGACTGCCTCAACCTCCTAGCTAACTGCACACACACTGCTGGTGACAATCTGTGCCTGGGATTACTGTGTGTGTGTATATAACTAAGCACATATGTAGTCTGTGTGTGTGCTCAGTTCAAAAGTAGGCCGTATTGAGATATGACATCACCCAATCTGTTTTGTTGGTCAGTTACTCCCCAGAGCCCCATGGATTAGGATAGCACCTGAATAGCACCAGCGACACCCCTTTCATCATTCCTGTGTGCGCGTGTCCATGAGTCCGTTTGGTTGTAGACTGGGTCTGGGTCCGACCAGGGTACCTGAGACTATAGCACCATAGAAATCTCCTCTTTTTCTCCTTGGTCTTTATTTTTCCTTGTTCTGTCGTTTACGTTAAGACCAGGGCTATGTATTTGCTCTGTGTGTAAGGACTTGGCCCAAAGGCTGGTCTCTGTCCCTCTCGCGTGTGTGTGTGTGTGTGTTCAGAGTCTAAATCAGGGTCAACCTGACTGTCTCGTCGAGTCTCACAGGAATGTAATGAAATTCTGGACTTTCCTCTCCATCTCCTGAAAAAAACAGAAAAACATACAGGTCAGAATAGTCTGTATGAATTACATCTGTTACACTATTACCACAAAATTACTAATAGGTGCTCAATTAATTCAAATGAGCCATGTTGGCACCAACAATTGAATTGTTATTCTCAATGTCATGAATGTGAGTAGTACACACCCAGGGGTGAGGGAAGTTACCACTATACAGCGTAAAGCTCTAAGACCTGGTGAAAGGTGCTAGAAATAGTCAACCCCTTTACACTGCATCTGAGAAAATCCCAGAAAGCTTTGCAGACATCGATGTATGTTATCAGCTGCCCTGCTTTTAACACCTGTGTTTGTGTGTGTTATCGTCTGCCCTGCTTTTAACACCTGTGTGTGTGTGTATGTTATCAGCTGCCCTGCTTTTAACACCTGTGTTTGTGTGTGTGTGTGTGTGTGTATGTTATCAGCTGCCCTGCTTTTAACACCTGTGTGTGTGTGTTATCAGCTGCCCTGCTTTTAACACCTGCGTGTGTGTATGTTATCAGCTGCCCTGCTTTTAACACCTGCGTGTGTGTATGTTATCAGCTGCCCTGCTTTTAACACCTGTGTGTGTGTGTTATCAGCTGCCCTGCTTTTAACACCTGTGTGTGTGTGTATGTTATCGTCTGCCCTGCTTTTAACACCTGTGTGTGTGTTATCAGCTGCCCTGCTTTTAACACCTGTGTGTGTGTGTATGTTATCAGCTACCCTGCTTTTAACACCTGTGTGTGTGTGTGTGTGTGTGTGTGTGTGTGTGTATGTTATCAGCTGCCCTGCTTTTAACACCTGTGTGTGTGTGTATGTTATCAGCTGCCCTGCTTTTTAACACCTGTGTGTGTGTATGTTATAGTCTGCCCTGCTTTTAACACCTGCGTGTGTGTATGTTATCAGCTGCCCTGCTTTTAACACATGCGTGTGTGTATGTTATCAGCTGCCCTGCTTTTAACACCTGTGTGTGTGTGTGTATGTTAACGGCTGCCCTGCTTTTAACATCTATTGCGGCTGCCCTGCTTTTAACACCTGCGTGTGTGTATGTTATCGGCTGCCCTGCTTTTAACACCTGCGTGTGTGTATGTTATCAGCTGCCCTGCTTTTAACACCTGCGTGTGTGTATGTTATAGTCTGCCCTGCTTTTAACACCTGCGTGTGTGTATGTTATCAGCTGCCCTGCTTTTAACACCTGTGTGTGTGTGTGTATGTTAACGGCTGCCCTGCTTTTAACACCTGCGTGTGTGTATGTTATAGTCTGCCCTGCTTTTAACACCTGCGTATGTTATCAGCTGCCCTGCTTTTAACACCTGCGTGTGTGTATCTTATAGTCTGCCCTGCTTTTAACACCTGCGTGTGTGTATGTTATAGTCTGCCCTGCTTTTAACACCTGTGTGTGTGTATGTTATCAGCTGCCCTGCTTTTTACACCTGCGTGTGTGTATGTTATCGGCTGCCCTGCTTTTAACACCTGTGTGTGTGTGTATGTTAACGGCTGCCCTGCTTTTAACACCTATTGCGGCTGCCCTGTTTTTAACACCTGTGTGTGTGTGTGTGTGTATGTCATCAGATGCCCTGCTTTTAACACCTGTGTGTATGTTAACGGCTGCCCTGCTTTTAACACCTATCGGCTACCCTGTTTTTAACACCTGTGTGTGTGTGTATGTTATCGGCTACCCTGTTTTTAACACCTGTGTGTGTGTGTATGTTATCGGCTGCCCTGTTTTTAACACCTGTGTGTGTGTGTGTATGTTATCGGCTGCCCTGTTTTTAACACCTGTGTGTGTGTGTGTATGTTATCGGCTGCCCTGTTTTTAACACCTGTGTGTGTGTATGTTAACGGCTGCCCTGTTTTTAACACCTGTGTGTGTGTATGTTAACGGCTGCCCTGTTTTTAACACCTGTGTGTGTGTGTGTATGTTATCGGCTGCCCTGTTTTTAACACCTGTGTGTGTGTATGTTAACGGCTGCCCTGTTTTTAACACCTGTGTGTGTGTATGTTAACGGCTGCCCTGTTTTTAACACCTGTGTGTGTGTATGTTATAGTCTGCCCTGCTTTTAACACCTTCTGGTCCTGAGGTGTTAGATGCGGCTTACAGTCCTCACACCCAGTCACTGTGAATCCTTCCGTTTGCTCGCGTACTCCCTTAAAAAGACCTACGCTTGAAAAGCATCAATAGATCTGTTTGTCCATCTTGAGACGCAGTAGCCAGAAGACACTTCCTCAAAATAGTCAGAAATCAGTCATTAACTTTGACGTTTTTGCAGAGAATTTAGTATCTTTGAAGTGAAAAAGAAAATGCTCAAATGATTTGTTTCTCTTTGAATGACAAACACTTTATTGAAGAGTCCCTACTTCTGATCGATCACCAACCAACTGGTGTAGAATTCAGCTTGCCTCGGGGAAAAAAACCTTCAAATGTGACCAAATATTGTCAGAATATATGACCAAACTGTTTTGGATGGGAACCATGCGGATGCCTTGACATACACCTCAAAACACACTAAAGACTAAGAGCCACACACGGACAGGTTGACCTTCCATAGCGTACAGACTGAACTGAATGCGCCAACAGCTTCTCACTAACCCATGACCAACAGCTCTGAAACACACCTTTACGGACCTAGGTTGACGATGGCGTCAACTTGATATCAATGCGCCATGTGCACTCAAATCTCCACTTTCCTCTCCAGAAAGGTAAAACATGAGCACTGGTCTCAAACAATCTCTCAAGCCCACATGCTAGTGAGTAGCCAGCAAATCCTATAATCCTATATCCTATCCTATAGTTTAGCCAACTTGAATCTATTTTAATTGTTATGAACACACCATTCTGTCAGTCTCCAACTGTTTATATAGCAGGCTGGCCTTCACACTGTGTTCAGATGTTGAAATCAAATGGTCTACCTTATTTCTCATACAATAGTTTTTGATGCTCAACGCACATTTCTAAAACACACACTAGACAACTAGTATGACAGTCTGTGGCTAAACTGCTGCTAGCGGTACGACAACATCATGCATGACAGAAACTGAGTATTTACACAGTCAATATTCATTGATACTCCCATTTTAGTAGGGTCTGTTCTAAATGTTGGAAGTAGATACACAAAGGGTATCATTAGAAAGGTTGTTATCCTCTATTACAGTAAAATATTGTCTGAATGTGTTTCGGTGTCCATATGACCGTTTCTGTTGGACCAAATCTCAAATGTCTTAATTATTCAGCCCCTTTGTTATGGAAGCATAAATAAATAAAGGAGTAAAAATGTGCTTAACAAGTCACATAATACGTTGAATGGAGTGTTTAATACTGCCTCATCTCTGTACCCCACACATACAATTATCTGTTAATAAGTCCCTCATCTCTGTACCCCACACATACAATTATCTGTTAATAAGTCCCTCATCTCTGTACCCCACACATTAACAGATAATTGTATGTGTGGGGTACAGAGATGAGGGACTTATTAACAGATAATTGTATAAGTCCCTCATCTCTGTACCCCACACATACAATTATCTGTTAATAAGTCCCTCATCTCTGTACCCCACACATACAATTATCTGTTAATAAGTCCCTCATCTCTGTACCACACACATACAATTATCTGTTAATAAGTCCCTCATCTCTGTACCCCACACATACAATTATCTGTTAATAAGTCCCTCATCTCTGTACCCCACACATACAATTATCTGTTAATAAGTCCCTCATCTCTGTACCCCACACATTCAATTATCTGTTAATAAGTCCCTCATCTCTGTACCCCACACATACAATTATCTGTTAATAAGTCCCTCATCTCTATACCCCACACATACAATTATCTGTTAATAAGTCCCTCATCTCTGTACCCCACACATACAATTATCTGTTAATAAGTCCCTCATCTCTGTACCCCACACATACAATTATCTGTTAATAAGTCCCTCATCTCTATACCCCACACATACAATTATCTGTTAATAAGTCCCTCATCTCTATACCCCACACATACAATTATCTGTTAATAAGTCCCTCATCTCTGTACCCCACACATACAATTATCTGTTAATAAGTCCCTCATCTCTGTACCCCACACATACAATTATCTGTTAATAAGTCCCTCATCTCTGTACCCCACACATACAATTATCTGTTAATAAGTCCCTCATCTCTGTACCCCACACATACAATTATCTGTTAATAAGTCCCTCATCTCTATACCCCACACATACAATTATCTGTTAATAAGTCCCTCATCTCTGTACCCCACACATACAATTATCTGTTAATAAGTCCCTCATCTCTATACCCCACACATACAATTATCTGTTAATAAGTCCCTCATCTCTGTACCCCACACATACCATTATCTGTTAATAAGTCCCTCATCTCTGTACCCCACACATACAATTATCTGTAAGGTCCCTCATCTCTGTACCCCACACATACAATTATCTGTTAGGTCCCTCATCTCTGTACCCCACACATACAATTATCTGTTAATAAGTCCCTCATCTCTGTACCCCACACATTAACAGATAATTGTATGTGTGGGGTACAGAGATGAGGGACTTATTAACAGATAATTGTATAAGTCCCTCATCTCTGTACCCCACACATACAATTATCTGTTAATAAGTCCCTCATCTCTGTACCCCACACATACAATTATCTGTTAATAAGTCCCTCATCTCTGTACCACACACATACAATTATCTGTTAATAAGTCCCTCATCTCTGTACCCCACACATACAATTATCTGTTAATAAGTCCCTCATCTCTGTACCCCACACATACAATTATCTGTTAATAAGTCCCTCATCTCTGTACCCCACACATTCAATTATCTGTTAATAAGTCCCTCATCTCTGTACCCCACACATACAATTATCTGTTAATACGTCCCTCATCTCTATACCCCACACATACAATTATCTGTTAATAAGTCCCTCATCTCTGTACCCCACACATACAATTATCTGTTAATAAGTCCCTCATCTCTATACCCCACACATACAATTATCTGTTAATAAGTCCCTCATCTCTGTACCCCACACATACCATTATCTGTTAATAAGTCCCTCATCTCTGTACCCCACACATACAATTATCTGTAAGGTCCCTCATCTCTGTACCCCACACATACAATTATCTGTTAGGTCCCTCATCTCTGTACCCCACACATACAATTATCTGTTAATAAGTCCCTCATCTCTGTACCCCACACATTAACAGATAATTGTATGTGTGGGGTACAGAGATGAGGGACTTATTAACAGATAATTGTATAAGTCCCTCATCTCTGTACCCCACACATACAATTATCTGTTAATAAGTCCCTCATCTCTGTACCCCACACATACAATTATCTGTTAATAAGTCCCTCATCTCTGTACCCCACACATACAATTATCTGTTAAAGTCCCTCATCTCTATACCCCACACATACAATTATCTGTTAATAAGTCCCTCATCTCTATACCCCACACATACAATTATCTGTTAATAAGTCCCTCATCTCTGTACCCCACACATACAATTATCTGTTAATAAGTCCCTCATCTCTGTACCCCACACATACAATTATCTGTTAATAAGTCCCTCATCTCTGTACCCCACACATACAATTATCTGTTAGGTCCCTCATCTCTGTACCCCACACATACAATTATCTGTAAGGTCCCTCATCTCTGTACCCCACACATACAATTATCTGTTAGGTCCCTCATCTCTGTACCCCACACATACAATTATCTGTAAGGTCCCTCATCTCTGTACCCCACACATACAATTATCTGGAAGGTCCCTCATCTCTGTACCCCACATATACAATTATCTGGAAGGTCCCTCATCTCTGTACCCCACACATACAATTATCTGTAAGGTCCCTCATCTCTGTACCCCACACATACAATTATCTGGAAGGTCCCTCATCTCTGTACCCCACATATACAATTATCTGGAAGGTCCCTCATCTCTGTACCCCACACATACAATTATCTGTAAGGTCCCTCATCTCTGTACCCCACATATACAATTATCTGGAAGGTCCCTCATCTCTGTACCCCACACATACAATTATCTGTTAGGTCCCTCATCTCTGTACCCCACATATACAATTATCTGTAAGGTCCCTCATCTCTGTACCCCACACATACAATTATCTGTAAGGTTGATTAGTGAAGCACAGATTCAGCCAGACCAGGGAGGTTTTCCAATGCCTCGCCAAGAAGGGCACCTATTGGTGGATGTGTAAAAAATAAAACAAATCAGACACTGAATATCCCTTTGAGCATGGTGAAGTTATTAAAGACACTTTGGATGGTATATCAGTCACTGAAGTACAGGCGTCCTTTCTAACTCAGTTGCTGGAGAGGAAGGAAACCACTCAGGGATTTCACTATGAGGCCAATGGTGACTTTAAAACAGTTACAGAGTTTAATGGCTGTGAAAGGAGAAAACTGAGGATGGATCAACAACATTATGGTTACTCCACAATATTAACCTAAATGACAGAGTGAAAAGAAGGAAGCCTGTACAGAATAAAAATATTCTAAAACATGCATCCTGTTTGCAACAAGTCACTAAAGTGATAGAACAAAAAGCTAATTTCTTGCACTGAATACTAAGTGTTACATTTCAGGCAAATCCAACATCACAGAGCACCACTTCATATTGTCAAGCATGGTGGTGACTGCATCATGTTATGGGTATGGTTTACATCAGCAAGGACTAGAGAGTTTTTTTAGGATCAAAATAAATGGAATAGAGCAATCCTAGAGGAAAACCTGGTTGTCTGCATTCCAACAGACAGAAAAATGCACCTTTCAGCTCAAAAATAACCTAAAACACAAGGCCAAATCTACACTGGAGTTGCTTACCAAGATGACATTGAATGTTCCTGAGTGGCCTAGTTTCAGTTTTGACTTAAATGGCTGTCAAGCAAGGATCAACAACCAACTTGACAAAGGTTAAATCATTTCTAAAATAATAAATTGGCAAACATTGTACAATCCAGGTGTGGAAAGAGCTTAGAGACTTACCCAGGTGTGGAAAGAGCTTAGAGACTTACCCAGGTGTGGAAAGAGCTTAGAGACTTACCCAGGTGTGGAAAGAGCTTAGAGACTTACCCAGGTGTGGAAAGAGCTTAGAGACTTACCCAGGTGTGGAAAGAGCTTAGAGACTTACCCAGGTGATTCTAACATGTATTGACTCTAATGAAGATGCGTATATATGTTTTATTTTTCATTTAAAACCCCCCCCACCCCACTTTGACAGTGTGTGTGGATCATTGGCAAAAAAGGACAAGTAAAAAAACATTTGAATCCCACTTTGTAACATAAAATGCGTAAAAAGTTGAGGGGTGTGAATACTTTCTCACGGCACCGTGCAGCGGCGTGTCTGTAGCTGTGTGTCTGTAGCGGTGCGTCTGTAGCGGCGCGTCTGTAGCGGCGCGTCTGTAGCGGCGCGTCTGTAGCGGCGTGTCTGTAGCGGCGTGTCTGTAGCGGCGTGTCTGTAGCGGCGTGTCTGTAGCGGCGTGTCTGTAGCGGCGTGTCTGTAGCGGCGTGTCTGTAGCGGCGTGTCTGTAGCGGCGTGTCTGTCAGCGGCGTGTCTGTCAGCGGCGTGTCTGTAGCGGCGTGTCTGTCAGCGGTGTGTCTGTAGCGGCGTGTCTGTAGCGGCGTGTCTGCCAGCGCTGTGTCTGTAGCGGCGTGTCTGTCAGCGGCGTGTCTGTAGCGGCGTGTCTGTAGCGGCGTGTCTGGTAGCGGCGTGTCTGTAGCGGCGTGTCTGTAGCGGCGTGTCTGTCAGCGGCGTGTCTGTAGCGGCGTGTCTGTAAGCGGCGTGTCTGTCAGCGGCGTGTCTGTAGCGGCGTGTCTGTAGCGGCGTGTCTGTAAGCGGCGTGTCTGTAGCGGCGTGTCTGTAGCTGTGTGTCTGTCAGCGGCGTGTCTGTATCTGCGTGTCTGTCAGTGGCGTGTCTGTATCTGCGTGTCTGTAAGCGGTGTGTCTGTAGCGGCGTGTCTGTAGCTGTGTGTCTGTCAGTGACGTGTCTGTAAGCGGCGTGTCTGTAGCTGCGTGTCTGTAGCGGCGTGTCTGTAGCTGGGTGTCTGTAAGCGGCGTGTCTGTCAGCGGCGTGTCTGTCAGCGGCGTGTCTGTAGCTGTGTGTCTGTCAGCGGCGTGTCTGTCAGCGGCGTGTCTGTAGCTGTGTGTGTCAGCGGCGTGTCTGTCAGCGGCGTGTCTGTAGCTGTGTGTCTGTAGCGGCGTGTCTGTAGCGGCGTGTCTGTAAGCGGCGTGTCTGTAGCTGCGTGTCTGTAAGCGGCGTCTGTCAGCGGCGTCTGTCAGCGGCGTGTCTGTAGCGGCGTGTCTGTAGCTGTGTGCCTGTCAGTGGCGTGTCTGTAGCGGCGTGTCTGTCAGCGGCGTGTGTCAGCGGCGTGTCTGTAGCGGCGTGTCTGTAGCGGCGTGTCTGTCAGCGGAGTGTCTGTAGCTGTGTGTCTGTAGCTGGGTGTCTGTAAGCGGCGTGTCTGTCAGCGGCGTGTCTGTCAGCGGCGTGTCTGTAGCTGTGTGTCTGTCAGCGGCGTGTCTGTCAGCGGCGTGTCTGTAGCTGTGTGTGTCAGCGGCGTGTCTGTCAGCGGCGTGTCTGTAGCTGTGTGTCTGTAGCGGCGTGTCTGTAGCGGCGTGTCTGTAAGCGGCGTGTCTGTAGCTGCGTGTCTGTAAGCGGCGTCTGTCAGCGGCGTCTGTCAGCGGCGTGTCTGTAGCGGCGTGTCTGTAGCTGTGTGCCTGTCAGTGGCGTGTCTGTAGCGGCGTGTCTGTCAGCGGCGTGTGTCAGCGGCGTGTCTGTCAGCGGCGTGTCTGTCAGCGGCGTGTCTGTCAGCGGCGTGTCTGTAGCTGTGTGTCTGTAGTGGCATGTGTGTGTGTTCGTCTAACCTCCAGTAGCAGTGTCTTGTCGTAGTCCAGGCGGTGTTGGTAGATGCACTGACTGAGGAGAGAGAAGAGTCTCTCTAAACGCTCCACGCTGTAGCCTTCACTCCTCTGTACCACTGTGTCCAAGAGGGCCTGGGAGAGGAGAACACACACCTTATATATACACACTAGAAGTTGACCGATTAATTAGGGCCGATAACAAATCGGAAATCAGTATTTTTGGACACCGATTTGGACGAGAATTATTATTAATTTTTTTACACCTTTATTTAACGAGGCAAGTCAGTTAAGAACACATTCTTATTTTCAATGACGGCCTAGGAATGGTGGGTTAACTGCCTGGTTCAGGGGCAGAACAACAGATTTTTACCTTGTCAGCTCAGGGGATTCAATCTTGCAACCTTACAGTAAACTAGTCCAATGCAATAACGACCTGCCTCTCGTTGCACTCCACAAGGAGACTGCATTCGCCTGTTACGTGAATGCAGTAACCAAGGTAAGTTACTAGCTAGCATTAAACTTATCTTATGAAAAACAATCAATCATAATCACTAGTTGATGATATTACTAGTTTATCTAGCGTGTCCTGCGTTGCATATATAATCTGACTGAGCGGTGGTAGGCAGCAGCAGGCTCGTAAGCATTCATTCAAACAGCACTTTCGTGCGTTTTGCCAGCAGCTCATTGTGTGTCAAGCCTAACAACTCCCGAGATTAGGCTGGTGTAACCGATGTGAAATGGCTAGCTAGTTAGCGGGGTGCGCGCTAATAGTGTTTGAAACGTCACTCGCTCTGAGACTTGGAGATGTTGTTCCCCTTGCTCTGCATGGGTAACGCTGCTTCGACGGTGGCTGTTGTCGATGTGTTCCTGGTTTGAGCCCAGGTAGAGGCGAGGAGAGGGACGGAAGCTATACTGTTACACTGGCAATACTAAAGTGCCTATAAGAACATCCAAGGTTCTTGAAATACAAATGGTATAGAGGGAAATAGTCCTATAATTCCTATAATAACTACAACCCTTCTTACCTGGGAATGTTAAAAGGAACCACCAGCTTTCATATGTTCTCATGTTTTGAGCAAGGAACATAAACGATAGCTTTCTTACATGGCACATATTGCACTTTTACTTTCTTCTCCAACACTTTGTTTTTGCATTATTTACTTGATGTATTATATTAAGTTAAAATAAGTGTTCATTCAGTATTGTTGTAATTGTCACTATTACAAATACATTTTTATGAAAAATCATAAAATCGGTCGACCTCTACCTTATACACACACACATTATACACATCAGAAAGGGCAAGCTGCCTTAGACAACACATTCACACCATAGACATGAAAAATCATGATCACACACAAGTAGAATACAAGTAGAATATTTAATGCAACAGGGAACATGCTCACATCTCCTGCATTCACATTACAAGCACAACTCTCACACAAACACACAAATGGAGGTCAGCTATATTCAAAAGCAATTAAGATCAGAGGCACAGCTAATTACAGCAAATCATAATTAGCTCAGTGTTTACTTTTCTTTGCTTCTTTAATTAAAACACTCAGGACAGTCAAAGACCCTTTCAATTGACCTGCTCCGTCTCAGCTTGCCACAGTGTCTGTATGTGTGTGCTCATCAAAATGCATAGACAAATAGCAAATCATCACACAGCGACTAGATTTACAGTCATTAGACACAAGGCAAACAGAGAAACCCTGACGGTAATGGTGTGTGTGTCAGGAGAACACGGTGTGGGTTCCTCAGTGAAATGTCAGGATTATTCAAGTGAGGTGATATGTCTATTTGTTCAATTGCAAATAAGGACACAGTGACTCAAAGAACACTGAAAAATATGACTATTTTACCCATCAACACCGTCTCAATAACTCCCTCCTTTCTCAACCCGTCTCTCCACATCTACAACTATGCTTCTTCCCCACTCCGTCCTTCTCTACCTCTTCTAATCTCACCCCCTCTTCTCTGCCTCTTTCCTTGTTAGATGCCTGATTTAAATCAGCTGTGCCTCTGTCCAGTTGCCCAGGCCAATAGTGCCAGTGGGGGTAAGGTGTGTGGTGGTGGGGATAGCAGGCCCCCTGAGGTAGTGAGCTCCCAACACACATAGGAGCTGTAATCCAGCCTGTTAAAGGGGGCTGTGACACGGGCCATTTACCTCCAACCTCCCTTCCTCCCCATCACCAGCTCACACCTCTATCCCCCCACTTTCTCTATGCCTCTTCCTCACCAGCTCACACCTCTATCCCCCCACTTTCTCTATGCCTCTTCCTCCCCATCACCAGCTCACACCTCTATCCCCCCACTTTCTCTATGCCTCTTCCTCACCATCTCAGCCTTGTTTCTTGCTAATGCTCCCTCTTAGAAAATAACAAAACATGAGCCAGAACTAAAGAATGAGAGAAGGAACCCAGACGGGAGAACGAATCAATCTGTTTTTATTTTTTTAATAAATTAGCCAAAAATGTTTTTGCTTGGTCATTATGGGGTGTTGTGTGTAGACTGATTAGGGAACAATAAAATGTCATCTATTTTAGCATAAGGCTGTGACGTAACAAAATCTGGAAAAATTCAGAGCGAAGGAACGCAGATGGGAGGACGAAGCACTATTGATGTCACAGCCATTGTAACCTCTGACCTATCAGCTCAGGCACAGCATGAGGCTAAGCAGATGACTACACCAGTACACCAATCCCGCCCCCCCTGCAGACACACAAACACACCCACAGCCAACTCAATACACGCACACAGTGTTCCCTGCGTGTTTCAGCCAGTCAAGGGCAGCTAATGAGGCCACTGACAGGCTCCCTGTGATTCTGAGAACATAGACCTGAACCTGAGCACAGCACATCACCTCTACAAACACACACACCATAGCAACTCTACACACACACAGCAGTAACAAAGATGCCCACCTGGTGCTCCTGGAGCCCAGCCCAGTACCATGTGAATCTCTGAAATGGAGACCAAGGCACAGCTTATGCCAGGGTACAGAAATAACCACAGCCGGGGGTGTGAACGCTTTGAACTGGAGAGCTGATGACTTCAATGTGTGTTAACAGTTAGTGTTACATTGGCATAAATATCTCACCCTGCAGAGCCTGTGGTTATTAGTATATATATATACTGCTCAAAAAAATAAAGGGAACACTTAAACAATACAATGTAACTCCAAGTCAATCACACTTCTGTGAAATCAAACTGTCCACTTAGGAAGCAACACTGATTGACAATACATTTCACATGCAAATTCCATTGTGCAAATGGAATAGACAACAGGTGGAAATTATAGGCAATTAGCAAGACAACCCCAATAAAGGAGTGGTTCTGCAGGTGATAACCACAGACCACTTTTTTTGTGCAAGGAGGAGCAGGAGGAGCACTGCCAGAGCCCTGCAAAATGACCTCCAGCAGGCCACAAATGTGCATGTGTCTGCTCAAACGGTCAGAAACAGACTCCATGAGGGTGGTATGAGGGCCCGACGTCCACAGGTGGGGGTTGTGCTTACAGCCCAACACCGTGCAGGACGTTTGGCATTTGCCAGAGAACACCAAAATTGGCAAATTCGCCACTGGCGCCCTGTGCTCTTCACAGATGAAAGCAGGTTCACACTGAGCACATGTGACAGACGTGACAGTCTGGAGACGCCGTGGAGAACGTTCTGCTGCCTGCAACATCCTCCAACATGACCGGTTTGGCGGTGGGTCAGTCATGGTGTGGGGTGGCATTTCTTTGGGGGGCCGCACAGCCCTCCATGTGCTCGCCAGACGTAGCCTGACTGCCATTAGGTACCGGGATGAGATCCTCAGACCCTTTGTGAGCCCTGGGTTCCTCCTAATGCAAGACAATGCTAGACCTCATGTGGCTGGAGTGTGTCAGCAGTTCCTGCAAGAGGAAGGCATTGATGCTATGGACTGGCCCGCCCATTCCCCAGACCTGAATCCAATTGAGCACATCTGGGACATCATCCACCAACGCCACACTGCACCACAGACTCTCCAGGAGTTGGCAGATGCTTTAGTCCAGGTCTGGGAGGAGATCCCTTAGGAGACCATCCACCATCTCATCAGGAGCATGCCCAGGTGTTGTAGGGAGGTCATACAGGCACGTGGAGGCCACACACACTACTGAGCCTCATTTTGACTTGTTTTAAGGACATTACATCAAAGTTGGATCAGCCTGTAGTGTAGTTTTCCACTTTAATTTTGTGTGACTCGAAATCCAGACCTCCATGGGTTGATAAATTTGATTTCCATTGATAATTTTTGTGTGATTTTGTTGTCAGCACATTCAACTATGTAAAGAAAAAAGTATCAGATATCAGATCTAGGATGTGTTATTTTAGTGTTCCCTTTATTTTTTTGAGCAGTGTATGTGTTAGCTAGCATTGATACTCAGCACCAGCCCTTAATCAGTGATGATCCCTTACTTGGAACCAGGATGCCACACCAAACACCTGATAACCTTTCACCTCACAACACCTTTACAATGCTTATGAAAGTGAAGGAGTGAATACATCATGGTCATGTGCTGATGCTTTGAGATCACTGGACATGGTGTGGGGCAAAAAAGTATTTAGTCAGCCACCAATTGTGCAAGTTCTCCCACTTAAAAAGATGAGGCCTGTAATTTTCATCATAGGTACACTTCAACTATGACAGACCAAATGAGAAGAAAAAAAATCCAGAAAATCACATTGTAGGATTTATAATGAATTTATTTGCAAATTATGGTGGAAAATAAGTATTTGGTCACCTATAAACAAGCAAGATTTCTGGCTCTCACAGACCTGTAACTTCTTTAAGAGGCTCCTCTGTCCTCCACTCATTACCTGTATTAATGGCACCTGTTTGAACTTGTTATCAGTATAAAAGACACCTGTCCACAACCTCAAACAGTCACATCAACTCCCTCCAAAGATTTTCTATGGGGTTGAGATCTGGAGACTGGCTAGGCCACTCTAGGACCTTGAAATGCTTCTTACGAAGCCACTCCTTCATTGCCCGGGCGGTGTCTTTGGGATCATTATCATGCTGAAAGACCCAGCCACGTTTCATCTTCAATGCCCTTGCTGATGGGGGGGTTTTCACTTTAAATCTCACGATACTTGGCCCCATTCATTCTTTCCTTTACACGGATCAGTCATCCTGGTCCCTTTGCAGTAAAACAGCCCCAAAGCATGATGTTTCCACCCCCATGCTTCACAGTAGGTATGGTGTTCTTTGGATGCAACTCAGCATTCTTTGTCCTCCAAATCCGACGAGTTGAGTTTTTACCAAAAAGTTACATTTTGGTTTCATCTGACCATATGACATTCCCCCAATCTTCTTCTGGATCATCCAAATGCTCTCTAGCAAACTTCAGACGGGCCTGGACATGTACTGGCTTAAGCAGGGGGACACGTCTGGCACTGCAGGATGTGAGTCCCTGGCGGCGTAGTGTGTTACTGATGGTAGGCTTTGTTACTTTGGTCCCAGCTCTCTGCAGGTCATTCACTAGGTCCCCCCATGTGGTTCTGGGATTTTTGCTCTCCGTTCTTGTGATCATTTTGACCCCACAGGGTGAGATCTTGCGTGGAGCCCCAGATCGGGGGAGATTATCAGTGGTCTTGTATGTCTTCCATTTCCTAATAATTGCTCCCACAGTTGATTTTTTCAAACCAAGCTGCTTACCTATTGCAGATTCAGTCTTCCCAGCCTGGTGCAGGCCTACAATTTTGTTTCTGGTGTCCTTTGACAGCTCTTTGGTCTTGGCCATAGTGGAGTTGATGTGACTGTTTGAGGTTGTGGACAGGTGTCTTTTATACTGATAACAAGTTCAAACAGGTGCCATTAATACAGGTAATGAGTGGAGGACAGAGGAGCCTCTTAAAGAAGAAGTTACAGGTCTGTGAGAGCCAAAAATCTTGCTTGTTTGTAGGTGACCAAATACTTATTTTCCACCATAATTTGCAAATAAATTCATTATAAATCCTACAATGTGATTTTCTGGATTTTTTTTCTTCTAATTTTGTCTGTCAAAGTGTACCTATGATGAAAATTACAGGCCTCTCTCATATTTTTAAGTGGGAGAACTTGCACAATTGGTGGCTGACTAAATACTTTTTTGCCCCACTGTACTTAGATGTATTTATTTTATTTCACCTTTATTTAACCAGGTAGGCCAGTTGAGAACAAGTTATCATTTACAACTGCGACCTGGCCAAGATAAAGCAAAGCAGTTCGACACATACAACAACAGAGTTACACATGGAATAAACAAACGTACAGTCAATAACAGAATATAAAAGTCTATATACAGTGTGTGCAAATGAAGTAATATTAGGGAGGTAAGGCAATAAATAGGCCATAGTGGCAAAATAATTACAATTTCACAATTAAACACTGGAGTGATAGATGAGTAGAAGATGCATGTGCAAGTAGCGATACTGGGGTGCAAAGGAGCAAATAAATAACAATATGGGGATGAGATAGTTGGGTGGGCTATTTACAGATGGGCTGTGGGCTATTTACAGATGGGCTGTGTACAGGTGCAATGGACAGCTGATGCTTAAAGTTAGTGAGGGAGATGTGATTTTTGCAATTCGTTCCAGTCATTGGCAGCAGAGAACTGGAAGGAAAGGCGGGCCAAAGGAGGAGTTGGCATCGGGGGTGACCAGGGAAATATACCTGCTGGAGCGCGTGCTGCGGGTGGGTGCTGCTATGGTGACCAATGAGCTGAGATAAGGCAAGGCTTTACCTAGCAAAGACTTATAAATGACCTGGAGCCAGTGGGTTTGGCAACAAATATGAAGCGAGGGCCAGCCAACGAGAGCATACAGGTCGCAGTGGTCGGTAGTATATGGAGCTTTGATGACAAAACGGATGGCACTGTGATAGACTGCATCCAGTTTGCTGAGTAGAGTGTTGGAGACTTTTTTGTAAATGACATCGCCTATGTCTAAGATCGGTAGGATAGTTTTACGATGGTATGTTTGGCAGCATGAGTGAAGAATGCTTCTTTGCGAAATAGGAAGCCGATTCTAGATTTAATTTTGGATTGGAGATGCTTGATATGAGTCAGGAAGGAGAGTTTACAGTCTAACCAGACACATAGGTATTTGTAGATGTCCACATATTCTAAGTCAGAAACGTCTAGAGTAGTGATGCTAGACGGGCAGGCAGGTGAGGGCAAAGATCGGTTGAAGAGCATGCATTCAGTTGTACTTGCATTCAGTTGGAGGCCACGGAGGGAGAGTTGTATGGCATTGAAGCTCATCTAGAAGTTTGTTATTAACAGTGTCCAAAGAAGGGCCAGATGTATACAGAATGGTGTTGTCTGCATAGGAGGTGGATCAGAGAATCACCAGCAGCAAGAGTATAAGAGTATATGATATATACAGAGAAAAGAGTCGGCCCGAGAATTAAACCCAGTGGCACCCCCATAGAGACTGCCAGAGGTCCGAACAACAGGCCCTCCGATTTGACACACTGAACTCTGAGAAGTAGTTGGTGAACCAGCAAGGCAGTCATTTGAGAAAAGGCTGTTGCGTCTGCCGATAAGAATGTGATTGACAAGAGTCGAAAGCCTTGGCCAAGTCGATGAATATGGCTGCACAGTATTGTCTTTTATCGATGGCGGTTATGATATCGTTTAGGACCTTGAGCATGGCTGAGGTGCAACCATGACCAGCTCGAAAACCAGATTGCATAGCGGAGAAGGTACTTCGGCAAGTTGCTGTGGGGGGTGCAGAGCTGTTGACCGGGGTAGGGGTAGCCAGGTGGAAAGCATGGCCAGCCGTAGAAAAATGCTCCTTGAAATTCTCTATCGTGGATTCATCAGTAGTGACAGTCTTTCCTAGCCTCAGCCAGCAGTGGGCAGCTGGTGTTCTTATTCTCCATGGACTTGACAGTGTCCCAGAACTTTTTGGAGGATACGGATGCAAATATCTAGGTGTAGTACTGGGGGCCTGAGTTAACCTCTACATCACCAGAGGAATAGAGGAGAAGTAGGATAAGGGTACGGCTAAAGGCTAAAAGAACTGGTCGTCTAGTGCGTTGGGGACAGATAATAAAAGGAGCAGGTTTCTGGGCGTTGTAGAAAAGGTTCAAGGCATAATGTACAGACAAGGGTATGGTAGGATGCGAGTACAGTGGAGGTAAACCTATGTGTTGGGTGACGATGAGAGAGGTTTTGTCTCTGGAGGCATCAGTTAATTTAGGTGAGGTCTCCGCATGTGTGTGGTGTGCAACGAATTAGCTATCTAGGGCATTTTGAGCGGGACTGAGGGATCTACAGTGAAATAAAACAATAAAAACTAGCCAAGACAGCAGTAGACAAAGCATGTTGACAGAGAGGCATAAAGCAATCACAGGTGTTGATCAGGAGAGCTAAGACAACAAATGTATGGGTAAATGGAGATGAATGGGCAGAGCGGGTCAGTTAGGTACACACAGGACCTGACATTAAGGCTGGGGCTGACAGGTAAAAATAAAGAGGTACCGTGTTATTGAAATAGTCCAGGGGGCATCAGCTGTGTAGCTGAGTGATCATAGGGTCAAAAGAGCAGCAATAGGGGAGTCAGGGTTCTGTTCGATAGTCACAACTATGCTAGGCGAGCAGGGGACACAGTGTTCAGGAAAGCTAGCGGGCCGGGGCTAGTAGATGGCTCTTCAGCGATATCGTAACAGAATAGCCTGTTGAGATCACGTCAGCAGTCCAGTCGTGATTGATTGGCGGGGCTCTGTGTCGACAATAAAGGGTCCAGGCCAATTGGCAAAGGAGGTATTGTAGCCCTAGAACTAGCTGGTATACATGCCTAGCTCGAGGCTACCTGGTGCTTGCTTCGGAACAGAGGAGTTAGCTAAAAGTAGCCACTCGTTTACAGCTAGCTAGCTGCAATGATCAGGAGTAATGTTCCGGTGTAATGATCCAGAACGACAGGAATCTGTTGATATGGTAGAGAAGCAGTCCGATATGCTCTGGGTTGATATCGCGCTGTGCAGACTGGCAGGTGATTGTCCAAGCTAAGGCTGGCTGATGCAAGGGAAAAAAGCGAGGACCGCTAGCCGTGGCAAACAAAGACTAGTAGCTAGTTAGCTGGCTAGCTCCTGATGGAAGTTCCAGTTATAAGGAATAAAAATAACAGATCCGTACCACATTGGGTGAGGCGGGTTGCAGGAATCCGGTGATATGGTAGAGTAGGCTGCATAATAGTAACCTGCATAATGAAACGATCCCTAGTAAGCTAGTGTTTTGAGGTTGGACTGGTTATTACTTGGCATTAATAGACTGGTTTTATGCACAACAACTTCTATCCAAGCTGGGAGAGAGCGAGAGGATGGCTCATGTCATGCAGGGTCAGGTAGCCTATAGCCCACAGGACAGTTGTATATTCTAAACTAGTATGCTGCTGCATCAAAAATGTATAATAAAATAATAATTTCCAACTTTAATGAATGAATAAGTAATGACATTATTGCCACCAGCCAGCAGTCTAAAAATGGCAGCATAGCGACATCGTGTATTGCGTGAAATGTTAGGCTTAACATGAGAAAATTACAACCAAATTGGCCTACCAATAAACATTTATTCATTAGCTAAAGCAAACTATACAGTGCCTTCAGAAAGTACTCACACCCTTTTACTTTTTCTAAATTCTGTTGTGTTACAGCCTTAAAATGGATTCCATTTAGATTTTGTTTAACTGGCCTACACACAATATCCCACACATTTTTTACAAATGAAAAGCGGAAATATCTTCAGTCAATAAGTATTCAACCCCTTTTACACAGCAAGCCTAAATAACTTCAGGAGTAAAATATTTGCTTAACAAGTCACATAATAAGTTGCATGGACATGTGTGCAATAATAGTCCAACAGAATTTTTGAATGACTACCTAATCTCTGTACCCCACACATAGAGATAATTTTAAAAGGTCCCTCAGTCAAGCAGTGAATTTCAAACCCAAAGACCAGGGAGGTTTTCCAATGCCTCGCAAAGGGCAACAAATTGGTAGATGGGTAGAAAAACATTTTTAAAAGTGCAAAAGCAGACATTGAATATCCCTTTCAGCATGGTGAAGGTATTAAAACCTCTACGGGATCGGTGTTCCTAAACCGGGACGGTTGTTGCTAATGGACACTAATGTGACTGGAATGGCGTAAACAACCGCCAACTTTCGGGAAATAGACATGTCTTATATGAGCAGAGAGATTAAATTAATGTTAATATAAACGCTGGGACCAATTTACAGTAGCTATTACAGTGAAAAAATACCATGCTATTGTTTGAGGAGAGTGCACAACAAAACACTTATCACGGCAACTGGTTTATAACATTCACCTCTGAAGGTAAATAATGTACTTGCATTCAGTAATCTTGCTCTGATTTGTCATCCTGAAGGTCCCAGAGAAAAAATGTAGCATAGTTTTGTTTGATAAAATTAATTGTAATATTTAAATGTGGGAACTGGGATCTAAAGTTTGAAACCATGCTGTGTCTGTATTCCTGAGTGGCAGAGTTACAGTTTTGACTTCAATCTACTTGAAAAATCTATGACAAGACCTGAAAATGGTAGTCTAGCAATGATTAACAAACAACTCATAGAGCTTGAAGAACATTGAAAAGAATAATGTGCAAATGTTGCATAATCCAGGTGTGGAAAGCTCTTAGAGACTTATCCAGAAACACTCTCAGCTGTAATCATTTCCAAAAGTGCTTCTACAAAGCATTAACTCAGGGCTGTGAATACTTACGTAAAGTATATATTTCTATATTTCATCATCAATAAATTTGCCAAAATTCCTAAAAACATGTTTCACTTTGTCATTATGGGTATTGTATGTAGATAAAAAAAAAAAAATATATATATATATATATATATATATATATATATATATATATAAAATCCATTTTGAATTCAGGCTGTAACAACTAAATGTGGAATAAGTCAAGGGGTATGAATGTTTTCTGAAGTCACTGTACCAGCCCTGGCACCACAGAAAGCCTATCATCATTAGGCATGCAGCTTCATAGACATCACAATTTCAGCACCATGGAGAGCGATTGGTAGTCAATACTTTGAGAGTGGCTGTCTGGGTGACACATTACATTTTATTTTAGGAGTGGAGGGGACTCCGACCTTTCAGGGGTCCAGAGAAACTGAGTTACTCCAGTGACTCCTGTGCAATATTGAGAGTATACTTGAGTGTGTGAGCGAGCGAGAGACTGATTGCTGGAGTTGTTCTTAGTTCTTAAAGCCACAATAACAAACTTACAAGTGGATGAGGTCAGCAATTAACCCCTCTGTAGTGTCTGTAGCTTGCTGTTATCTGAAAACATTGGACTCCAATCTATTCTCCCCTCGTGCTTTTCTCCTTCTACTCCTTCCTTTTCTACCTCCTCCTCTCCTTCCATCGTCAGTATTTTGTCAAAAGCAAAACCAAACAGCCTCAGACAGTTAGAGCCAATCTGACAGCTTGGACATAAATGAACGCATTATGCCACTCAACACCCTTTCTCAGAGAAAGGCTTTTGACAATGTGCATTAGAGAGGGGGAAAAACAGGACTAGGTGCAGTGTGTGTGCTAGTCACTCACAGAGAGTGGTTTTAGACATGAGGAGCGAATGACGGCTTTCTTTTTGGGTGTGTGTGTGTGTGTGTGTGTGTGTAAGCGAACGCATGTGTTGTGTTTTCCCGATGTGCTGATGTAGCTGGATCCTGACGTGAATGAAAGCCCTTTCAAAACGCCAGTCCTCCAAATGGAAAGCTGTTATCACATGCAAATGACCACGCTGTCGAGAACATCAACGGCCATGAATAAAAATGAAAAGGAAGCAAGCACTCAAAGTTATTTATTTTTTATTGACAATCAAATGCTTCGCTCCTGGCACCGGCCATTAAGCAGTTTTCTTCCCCTAGCAGGCGTTCTCTCTCGCTCTCTCTGCTGTTATTAGTGTTGGAAATGGGCAGAGACGACAAACTGACAATGGGGCTACTTCTGTGGACGGACAGCTCTGAAATGGGAAATCTTGACATGCTGTAATAGTTAGGCATCAGGGGAGACTCTTCAGTGTGACAGCCTATATATGCACACTGGACATTTGCAGCTGCGTAACACATTAAGGAAAATTGCCCTGCCTGCTCTTGTAGCGAAGCCTGCGTGTTCTTTGGGGAGGTGGATATAAATAATGGGATGAGATTTGATTCCCTAATAGATGATAATTCTGCTGTAATCTAGGTCACTCAGTGCTCAAGACAAACATTTTCCCCTGGTGGCACGGCTGTCACTAACTTTTTCAAATGGTGGCACCAGCTCATGATTTGGTCGCACAGCCAAGTCAAAGGGTCGCAAAATGCAACTAAACGGTCGCTGCCTGGAGCCCTGGCACTTATGAAAAGGTTCTGTCTGTCAGTGTGGCTGATTATTCATGAAACAGAGGGGGTCTGGGAGTAACGCACAACAAAAGTGCTTCATTAGTTTCTTCAACCAGGTCCTGGGGATGTGCACATTTTTAAGGGCTGGGAATTCTCCAAGAAGATGGAGAATAAGCTATAGGACAAAGAATGGAGTTGTCTCGGGTATAGCCGACTAGCTCTAGCTAATAAGTATGTTAGATTTTGTACTTGCAATCAAATATCGATATCATCCCAAAATAATGTTGCGATATGCAACTGTATCGACCCCCCCCCTTCTTCCAGCTCAGCATTAACATCCAGATTCAACTAACCACCAATAAGTAGGCTAATTAGTAGAATCAGGTGTGTTGGTGCTGGGATGTACCAAAAGCATGCAAACCGTGTAGCTTTCAAGGAGCAGGGCTGAAGAACACTGCTGGTGACAACCATCTGCCTAGTAGAACCTGTGTGACTGAAGGAACTAGCAGAGTCCAGGCTGTGCTTAATTCCAAAAGGGATTTCAGGGGCCCTGCCATCCAAGTTAAATGTCAGAAGTAATGAGACCTCCAATTAATGAATATAAATGAAAGAGAAGTAGAGAGGAGGAACGGAACGTGGCACACCACTCCCCTCCTAATACGCATCAAGCAGCGAGCCAGCCCTACCCGACCACTGTGGCGATATCAGCCTCAAACGTAGACTCTCACCCCGCTCACCGGAAATTCAATTTGTTCCGTAAGCCGGGTGGATGAAAAAGCAATTATACACACTGCCCTCTTTTCACAATCTGTCTTAAAGATATCTCTTTTTCCATGGCCTAACAAATAAGCCTCCAGATTAGCGCAATCTGCGTTCATAGGGAGCGAGCGTTCCCACGGTTCCACCCGCTACTGTGGCGCACCCTATTTTTACTCGGTTTTTTTTTATTTTATTTTTTTAATAATTGGGAGCATCGGCCAAACACGACCCACCTTTGACCAGACGGAAGGATCAGACCCGTCAATCACTTGAGACCCCACTGACGAGCGACGGGAGAGGCAAGGTGGAAACCGCGCAACCCTCAATCTCCGTTACCCCCTGGGGCAAGGGTAACCAAGGGGAGATAACGCTTTGATAGCAGGGGATGTGGGTGATGTCACAGTGGGATATAAGGATGGAGGAAGAGAAACCACAGGGATGGAGAGCACTTATTATACACCAATTAGACTACAACCATGCTGCTTCTTCCTGTTCTTACCATGGCCGTTTGGTCGGTCGGTAGAGAGAAGAGAGCGAAAGGAGTAAAAAAAGAGCACTGCCCCAATTTACACCCAGGGAATTAGGTGGAACATAAGCGTGACTGTGTAAAGTGTCTGGAAACCGCTGCCCATATTCACTTTCCTATCCTGTCAATCAATTCGGAGACCAACTTGCCGGAGCGGGTAGCTGGAGAGTAGAAAGCGCAGAATGCCTCATGTTTGAGTCATGTCCTGTCTGCGTTCTTGAAATGGCGGTATGGAAGAAACAACACCTGTTGATTGAGTGAAGACGCGGAGTTGAATCAGAGATGCACTGCTGTCTGCCACTTAAATTGGATCGGTCCTCTATGGGATGACAGGGATTTAAAGTGTGTCTCGTAGAACACACAGAGAGAGAGTGAGGGCAGACTGGGTTCTCCGAGAGGAGACGATATTAGTCTAAGAAATCAGAAGCATCCATCTGAGAAGGGAGAGAGTGACACCAGCAGCCCCAGAGAGGCCTGAATCCTGGGGAGGATTAGGGGCCAGTCACCCATGATTGAGTCCCCCATCCTCCACCTCCCAATCACTCTCTCTCCTTCCTTCAATCCCCATGTTGTCCTCTACGCCTCCCCTCCTCAATCCCCCACCTCCCCTCTAATCAGCATGAGACAGAACATGGCCACACAACACTTACTGTGAGTCGCTGGTGATCGACCACTAGTGGAGGTGGCGGAGTGGGAGGGATCTGTGGAGACTCTTCCTCTGTCATGTCAGCCGAACCTTTCGACTGCTCTGATTGACTCTTCCTTCCCTTGAACACACCTTGAAACAGAAAGAGAGAACAGGTAAACGACAGCCCACCTACAATCACCTTTGACCTATAATTGTTTATATACCATCATTAACCAGGTAGGTTAGGAGAACATACCATATGACAAAGCCTATTCACAAACCAGGGCTTGTTTGAATTGAAGCAAAGGCCTGACAACCAAAGAGAACAAGAATAGCTGGCCCGCTACATACACAGCCTGTGATCCGCTGGCTTCTAGTTTACCAGCCTGAGTGGTAATACACTGTCTGTAGGATCCAGCCACCACTAATACTCCAGGCCTCCCAAATCACCCAGTAGCTCAGGGCTTCCAATCCACAGTCCTGAGTCGTTAATCACACACACAGGCATATTGGCTTATCACACACGCACATTGGCTTGTCCCAGACACTGCACACACACAAACTCACACTTGTCCCAGACACTACACACACACACAAACTCACACTTGTCCCAGACACTACACACACACAAACTCACACTTGTCCCAGACACTACACACACACAAACTCACACTTGTCCCAGACACTACACACACACAAACTCACACTTGTCCCAGACACTACACACACACAAACTCACACTTGTCCCAGACACTACACACACACAAACTCACACTTGTCCCAGACACTACACACACAAACTCACACTTGTCCCAGACACTACACGCCACTAAATCAATGGCAAACGGTCCAAGGCCAAAGAAAAAATGTGAGAGGGAGAAAAGAGCCAACCTTGTGACATTTTTCACAATAAAACCTTTTTTTGAGAATAAATCGAGAGTGGTTTTGGATATTCTACAAAGGTACACGACCTCAGCAGCTTTTGAGGGTTTAATTGAAATATGCGGTTTGTAGACTAAAGGAAAGCATTTCACATGCCATACTTCTGGGATTATTCATGTCCTGTCATTTTACAAGCAAGTCTTTTGAGGTTAGACTGCTTGTTAAAATCAGTGGATGTGTTTCTAGGTTGTCTGGTGCTCTCTGGGGGAAAGATCAGAACGGATCATCTGTACAAGTAACTCAGAGTAACTCAAATTAACCCATTGACATGATGAAATATTTATACAAGTCAAAGTTAGACAGATATATTTAGCATATATCAAGTCAGGATTCTAGGAGTAGGTAGAAGTTCGCCACAGATAACCTCTCAGTACCTTCTCTATCCTGCTCATGCTCCTCCTCGCCCGTCTCTATGTCTCCTTTCCTCCCGTCCTGAGGAGGGCGCTCCTGAATACCTCTGCTCTTTGCAGACATATCTTTCTCCTCCGCCCCCTCACCTGTGCCCTCTGTAGGACCTTCCTCTGTCTCAGAGCTCTTGAGGGCCTGCGAGTCCAAGCTGTCCAAGGACTCATCCCCATTCACACACTCCTCCCGAGGGACAGGGGGCGCTGTGGCCATCTTAGGGGCTGACAAGTGCTGCTCAGCCTTGGACTGGGCCTCCTTGTGTTTCGCCTGGGGATCATCAGGCTGGTCTTGGGGCTTCTCGCCATCGGCCCGGGTACCCTTATCTTTAGACTGGAGATCTTCATGTTTAGACCCCTCACCTTCAGACTGGATCAACTTGTCCTGGGCTTGAGGCTCCTTGTCTTTACAATGAGACGCTTCCCTTTCAGATGGGGAAGACTCGCTTTTAGACTGGAGGTCTTTGTCTGTGGAGGTGGATTTGGCGTCTGTAGCCGGTGTCTCTTCTTTCTTGGGCCCTGTCCCTGTGCTGCTCTCCCCCTGTGTCTCAGTCTCTGTGCTCCGGCCCCTAGGTGCCGCGTTGGAGTGCTCTTCCTCCATGGAGATGCTTTGTGTGTGGTGTCCGTTTGGCTGAGGGTCCATGGTGTCGCAGGAAGAGTCTTCATCCTGGCTCAGGCTCTCTGGCTCAGGCTCCGCACCTTCATCCTCCTCTTCCTCCATTCCCTTCTTGTAGATCTTCTTCTTCCTGATGATGCCCCGCCCCCAAGATGGCCGCCGTCGCGTTTTCCTCTTCATGTGATCTGGAAGCAGAGAGAAAAAAAAAAGGTTAATTCAGTCATATTGAACACACTCCCGACTCTACTACGCTGGTTCCGCTTACACACACCCGACTACTACACTGGTTCCACTTGCCCACACCAGTCTCGACTACACTGGTTCCACCTGCACACACCCGACTCTACTAAGACTGGCTTTTGTTCCAGACCCTGCTCTAACACACTAAATGGAAGACCATGACTAGTTTAAATTAATTATATTGTGTCGTTTGCTGTGTTTTATGTACATCATTTTTAAGCACATGAACAAATGAATTTCCCAATCTGATCTGAATCTGATGTGAATCCTTACAAATAGACCTTCATTAAGTGGTAATTCAGGGGACTAACACCTAGCAACTGATTTGCCTTGTTCCTGCCAGGTCTTAAATACAAGGGCGGCATCAGCTGTCCACTACATTGCGGTGGTCTGTGTTCTACATGACAGGGGGAGGTGAGGGTAGTTAGCCCAACGTAAAGAGGGCCTGTGGGAGTAATTGCTAGTTGAGTGAGGCAGACCATTGAGAGCGGGTGAGAGAGAAAGGGAGGAAGCTCAAACTTCTAACTGGAAACAATCGAAAGAAGCCCCAGATCTGCCCCACATCTCAGAGCCAAACTGGATTTGCCTGCTCCCTGGCTCTCTAGCCAAAAGGTCTGGCATAATGAACTGACCACCCCTCCCTTTCTACAGCACTGTGGTCCGGCAGAAATGATTTCTAGAGTTTGAGATGTTGACTGCATTTCACTTTGTGGACGTTTGGTCATAATCAGAGAGAACTGGAGAGTGATGAAAAGAGAGTGGGAGAGAGAGATAGAGACGGTACTTAGGTGATAGCCAATGCTACAGGGATGCGACTGACACATAAAAAGAAAAGTTAGAGTGGGAGCAAGAGTCTGCCATCTGAGAAAGTTCAGTAAACATGTCATAGGGTGTGGTAGAGCTCGACATAGTGAAACTTCGACTATGATTTTTCCACGCTGATACCGCTACGGATTATTGGAGGACCAAATAAAGGCGTTGCCGATTAATCGCCCGTTTTTTTAAAAATGTATTTGTAAAAATGACAACTACAGCAATACTGAATGAACACTTATTTTAACTTAATATAATACATCAATAAAAATGTATTTAGCCTCAAATAAATAGTGAAACATGTTAAATTTGGTTTAAATAATGCAAAAAAGAAGTGTTGGAGAAGAAAGTAAAAGTACAATATGTGCTATGTAAAAAAGCTATCGTTTAAGTTCCTTGGTTAGAACATGAGAACATATGAAAGCTGGTGGTTCCTTTGAACATGAGTCTTCAATATTCCCAGGTAAGAAGTTTTAGGTTGTAGTTAATATAGTATTTATAGGACTATTTCTCTCTATACCATTTGTGTTCCATATACCTTTGACTATTGGATGTTCTTATAGGCACTTTAGTATTGCCAGTGTAACAGTATAGCTTCCGTCCCTCTCCTCGCTCCTACCTGGGATCGAACCAGGAACACATCGACAACAGCCACCCTCGAAGCAGCGTTACCCATGCAGAGCAAGGGAAACAACCACTCCAAGTCTCAGAGCGAGTGACGTTTGAAACGCAATTAGCGCGCACCCTGCTAACTAGCTAGCCATTTCACATCGGTTACACCAGCCTAATCTCGGGAGTTGATAGGCTTTAAGTCATAAACAGCTGCTGGCAAACGCACGAAAGTGCTGTTTGAATGAATGCTTACGAGCCTGCTGCTGCCTACCACTGCTCAGTCAGACTGCTCTATCAAATCATAGACTTAATTATAACATAATAACACAGAAATACGAGCCTTTGGTCATTAATATTACAGAATCCGGAAACCATCATTTCGAAAACAAAACTTGTATTATTATTGCATATACCCTGACTCTGTGTGCAATGAACGCAAGTGAAGTGACAATTTCACCTGGTTAATATTGCCTGCTAAACTGGATTTCTTTTAGCTAAATATGCAGGTTTAAAAATCTATACTTCTGTGTATTGATTTTAAGAAAGGCATTGATGTTTATGGTTAGGTACACGTTGGAGCAACGACAGTCCTTTTTCCGCGAATGCTCACCGCATCGTTTAGGACACGCTAGATAAACTAGTAATATCAACCATGTGTAGTTATAACTAGTGATTATGGTTGATTGATTGTTTTTTATAAGATAAGTTTAATGCTAGCTAGCAACTTACCTTGGCTTCTTACTGCATTCGCGTAACAGGCAGTCTCCTTGTGGAGTGCAATGTAAGGCAGGTGGTTAGAGCGTTGGACACTAGTTAACTGTAAGGTTGCAAGATTGAATCCCCAAGCTGACAAGGTGAAAATCTGTCGTTCTGCCCCTGAACAAGGCAGTTAACCCACCGTTCCTAGGCCGTCATTGAAAATAAGAACGTGTTCTTAACTGACTTGCCTAGTTAAATAAAGGTGTAAAAATTCAATAATAATAATATATATTTTTTTTAAATAAAAATTATTTTTTAAAAATTGGCCAAATCGGTGTCCAAAAATACCGATTGTTATGAAAATTTGAAATCGGCCATAATCAATCAGCCATTTCGATTAATCGGTCGACCTCTATTCTGCAGGGTCAGATTCTACACGTTGCATTTTCCAAACTACAGCCGCAGGGTGAGTTGCGCACGGAGGGGTCCATTGGCGGGAAGGCAATATGGTTATACCAGAACTGTGATTTGGGGCATACATGTCTTTCTTCTTATTTAAATTGCTACAAAAGCCCAAAACAATCTCATTAATAATAACAGTATAGCCTGCCTTAGCAACCACAGTATAGCCTGCCTTAGCAACCACAGTATAGCCTGCTGTAGCTAAATCTGAAAAAAATGATGGCTGACGCAGTGGGAAAGAAAAGCAGGTCATCCCGTTAGGCAGTTTTTCAGTTTCAGGGCGAATGATAAAGGTTAACCAGCAGAACTGACCCAAGTCAATTGCAGAATATGCAAAAAGATCATCCGGGCAAAGAATGGACAGACCACAAACGTCCGTCATCCTGCGGAGTTTGCTACTCTGGGGTTGAACATGCTGGTGGTTTTTGCTATAAAGAATGTTATAAATAACTAGTATTATCTAATTGTATATTTAGGATTTTTACAGTTTGATAGGCAAAAGGCAATGCCGTCGGGGGTACGCCAAATAAAAATATATACAGTGGGGAGAACAAGTATTTGATACACTGCCGATTTTGCAGATTTTTATCATAGGTACACTTCAATTGTGAGAGACGGAATCTAAAACAAAAATCACATTGTATGATTTTTAAGTAATTAATTTGCATTTTATTGCATGACATAAGTATTTGATTACCTACCAACCAGTAAGAATTCCGGCCCTCACAGACCTGTTACTTTTTCTTTAAGAAGCCCTCCTGTTCTCCACTCATTACCTGTATAAAAGACACCTGTCCACACACTCAAACAGACTCCAACCTCTCCACAATGGCCAAGACCAGAGAGCTGTGTAAGGACATGTTATATCTCATTGTTTTATCTCAATGTTGTTGACATACATACATACATACACATACAAGCCATTCAAAATAAAGTTGTTTGTGAGACAACTCTGACACCAACTTATTTTCTATTCCCGCTTACTGAAAGTGCTGCTGTGGGAGCTTATGACCGTTGCGCAAATCAAGAACATTAATAAACACTTCAACAATGTATGCTGAACGTTCTTCGCCCAGCATACACCCCTCTAACCAGACATGCTTTATCTACTCATTTGCTGGATGCAGAGTTCAAGTGAAGGTCAAGCAAATCATAGAGAAAGCAGACTGTATTGCAATCATCTCTGATGGGTGATCGGATGTTCGTGGGCAAGGAATAATGAACTACATCATCTCCACCCCTCAACCAGTATTCTACAAGAACACAGACACAATGGACAACAGACAAACCGGTCCCTACATTGCAGATGAGCCGAAGGCAGTCATCAATGACCTTGGACCACAGAAGGTATTTGCTCTGGTGATAGAGAATGCTGTGAACATGAAGGCTGCTTGGTCTAAGGTGGAGGAGTCCTACCCTCATATCACACCCACTGGCTGTGCTGCTCATGCATTGAATCTGCTCCTCAAGGACATCTTGGCACTGAAAACAATGGATACAATCTACAAGAGAGCCAAGGAAATGGTTAGGCATCAAGTTATATCGCCAATCTACCTCACCAAGCAAAGTGAGAAGAATAAGAGCACCACATTGAAGCTGCCCAGCAACACCCGTTGGGGTGGTGTTGACATCATGTCTGACAGTCTCCAGGAGGGGAAGGAGTCTGAAGACGGGGAAGACTGGAGGGAAAGACGTCTGCCTGAGGCCCATACACACTGCAGCGTACATGTTGGACCCAAAGTATGCTGGCAAGAGATCAACAAGGCCTATGGTGTCATCACTACTGTTTCTCACCACCTTGGCCTGGATGAGGGCAAGGTTCTTGGCAGTCTGGCGAAGTACACTTCCAAGCAAGGGCTTTGGGATAGAGATGTAATATTGCAGTCGTGCCAACATATCTCATCAGCCACCTGGTTTAAGGGACTCTGTGGATCTGAGGCTCTTCCCCCTGTTGCCTCCATCATCCTCCAAATCCCACCAACATCAACCGCCTCAGAGCGCAACTGGTCCTTGTTTGGAAACCCACACACCAAAGCAAAGAACATGCTGAGAAGACATGGAAGCCTGAAAGGAAGACAATCAAAGCTTTACTTTCTATCATTTTACAGATGTATGTGGGAAATGTTTTTTGGGAGATGCGGACCATTGGAGATCATTGAATATTCCCATTCTTTTGTTGTTCAGTGAAATCATCCCATGTGTACAGTCAACTCATTTCATTAAAAGTTCAATTCCGAACAAAATAGTTTTCAAACATTTCTTAAGATAAGATAAAAGGTTTGTCTCCATATTTGCCTCCAAAAAACATTACATTTAAATGGTATTTATATTCATTTGAATATATTTCCATTAATTCCCATATATTCCCGTTAATTCCCACAGGACGTTTCCACCACTGAATATTCCCCAAAATGTGCAAACCTAGCACGCACTGTGAAGTATTTTACTAAGTAGTGAGGTCAGACATGCCTGGTCCAGTGTGCGTTTGAGACGTGCATTAAGCCCGATTGCCAGCCCATTTAATTATTGTCAAGGTCCATTGGAGTGATAAAACACCACAGCTGGGTAATCTCCTGAAGAATCAATACAGAACTACACCATGCCAGTACTCACTGGAGCTAATTACTACATTATTTACCACAAATAATTTACCTCAGTATCACCAGTTAGGAGCTTTATCTTACTGCTATATAAAATACACTGGCCACATCACTGCACAGGCGAAAGGCTTCTGCGTGTGTATATCGATTCATGGTGATTCATTATGCATTACCTCCTAGGAAGCTCCCTAAGGAGATGTCATAACACTCAAGCTACACCCGTTCTCTTGTCACTTCCTCTCTTCATTCCCGCCTTTCTCTTTCTTCTCACCTTTCCATTTGCTAGATGGAGACGCATTGTTCTTCAGTGAGAATTAGTAATGAATCCTTGTGTTACTAAATAGTTGTTTGACAAGGTAGGTGTAGGCAAGGTTACCTAACCACATTTCCAGGCAAATAGAAACTCAAGACATATCAAGGAGATGCTGAAATACCAAACAAAATCAATTGTTCTTACTCAAAATGAGAGAAGCCTTCAAATAGAAGAATTCACAGATACCAGCAAAACTAAATCCAACATCCCCAGCTAAATGAGAGTAGGATTTCTAGACAGGCGGGCCATCAGAGGTTATTGAGGGGGTTGAGTTGTCACAATACATCACAGAAGCCCTCACACTTTTCCTCATCACCAGGCAGCTAATGCCATGCAATTACTGCCACTGTGTGTGTGTGTGCATGTGCATGCAACCACACGAATGTGCATATGAAGGACATTTCACCAGAAAAAAAATCCCTAACGCTCGCCAGATGAATACAACAGGAAGAATTGGTTGGAATACAATTCGATTGATCACAACTTTGTTTGGCATTCTTAAAAATCACACGAGTGAAAGAAAACAAATATGAATATGTGATGGGTTTGTGTTTTAATGAAGTCCCAGTGAGTAGGGTGAATATGTGATGGGTTTGTGTTTTAACGAAGTCCCAGTGAGTAGGGTGAATATGTGATGGGTTTGTGTTTTAACGAAGTCCCAGTGAGTAGGGTGAATATGTGATGGGTTTGTGTTTTAACGAAGTCCCAGTGAGTAGGGTGAATATGTGATGGGTTTGTGTTTTAACGAAGTCCCAGTGAGTAGGGTGAATATGTGATGGGTTTGTGTTTTAACGAAGTCCCAGTGAGTAGGGTGAATATGTGATGGGTTTGTGTTTTAACGAAGTCCCAGTGAGTAGGGTGAATATGTGATGGGTTTGTGTTTTAACGAAGTCCCAGTGAGTAGGGTGAATATGTGATGGGTTTGTGTTTTAACGAAGTCCCAGTGAGTAGGGTGAATATGTGATGGGTTTGTGTTTTAACGAAGTCCCAGTGAGTAGGGTGAATATGTGATGGGTTTGTGTTTTAACGAAGTCCCAGTGAGTAGGGTGAATATGTGATGGGTTTGTGTTTTAACGAAGTCCCAGTGAGTAGGGTGAATATGTGATGGGTTTGTGTTTTAACGAAGTCCCAGTGAGTAGGGTGAATATGTGATGGGTTTGTGTTTTAACGAAGTCCCAGTGAGTAGGGTGAATATGTGATGGGTTTGTGTTTTAACGAAGTCCCAGTGAGTAGGGTGAATATGTGATGGGTTTGTGTTTTAACGAAGTCCCAGTGAGTAGGGTGAATATGTGATGGGTTTGTGTTTTAACGAAGTCCCAGTGAGTAGGGTGAATATGTGATGGGTTTGTGTTTTAACGAAGTCCCAGTGAGTAGGGTGAATATGTGATGGGTTTGTGTTTTAACGAAGTCCCAGTGAGTAGGGTGAATATGTGATGGGTTTGTGTTTTAACGAAGTCCCAGTGAGTAGGGTGAATATGTGATGGGTTTGTGTTTTAACGAAGTCCCAGTGAGTAGGGTGAATATGTGATGGGTTTGTGTTTTAACGAAGTCCCAGTGAGTAGGGTGAATATGTGATGGGTTTGTGTTTTAACGAAGTCCCAGTGAGTAGGGTGAATATGTGATGGGTTTGTGTTTTAACGAAGTCCCAGTGAGTAGGGTGAATATGTGATGGGTTTTGTGTTTTAACGAAGTCCCAGTGAGTAGGGTGAATATGTGATGGGTTTGTGTTTTAACGAAGTCCCAGTGAGTAGGGTGAATATGTGATGGGTTTGTGTTTTAACGAAGTCCCAGTGAGTAGGGTGAATATGTGATGGGTTTGTGTTTTAACGAAGTCCCAGTGAGTAGGGTGAATATGTGATGGGTTTGTGTTTTAACGAAGTCCCAGTGAGTAGGGTGAATATGTGATGGGTTTGTGTTTTAACGAAGTCCCAGTGAGTAGGGTGAATATGTGATGGGTTTGTGTTTTAACGAAGTCCCAGTGAGTAGGGTGAATATGTGATGGGTTTGTGTTTTAACGAAGTCCCAGTGAGTAGGGTGAATATGTGATGGGTTTGTGTTTTAACGAAGTCCCAGTGAGTAGGGTGAATATGTGATGGGTTTGTGTTTTAACGAAGTCCCAGTGAGTAGGGTGAATATGTGATGGGTTTGTGTTTTAACGAAGTCCCAGTGAGTAGGGTGAATATGTGATGGGTTTGTGTTTTAACGAAGTCCCAGTGAGTAGGGTGAATATGTGATGGGTTTGTGTTTTAACGAAGTCCCAGTGAGTAGGGTGAATATGTGATGGGTTTGTGTTTTAACGAAGTCCCAGTGAGTAGGGTGAATATGTGATGGGTTTGTGTTTTAATGAAGTCCCAGTGAGTAGGGTGAATATGTGACGGGTTTGTGTTTTAATGAAGTCCCAGTGAGTAGGGTGAATATGTGACGGGTTTGTGTTTTAATGAAGTCCCAGTGAGTAGGGTGAATATGTGACGGGTTTGTGTTTTAATGAAGTCCCAGTGAGTAGGGTGAATATGTGACGGGTTTGTGTTTTAATGAAGTCCCAGTGAGTAGGGTGAATATGTGACGGGTTTGTGTTTTAATGAAGTCCCAGTGAGTAGGGTGAATATGTGACGGGTTTGTGTTTTAATGAAGTCCCAGTGAGTAGGGTGAATATGTGACGGGGTTTGTGTTTTAATGAAGTCCCAGTGAGTAGGGTGAATATGTGACGGGTTTGTGTTTTAATGAAGTCCCAGTGAGTAGGGTGAATATGTGATGGGTTTGTGTTTTAATGAAGTCCCAGTGAGTAGGGTGAATATGTGAGGGGTTTGTGTTTTAATCAAGTCCCAGTGAGTAGGGTGAATATGTGTTGGGTTTGTGTTTTAATGAAGTCCCAGTGAGTAGGGTGAATATGTGACGGGTTTGTGTTTTAATGAAGTCCCAGTGAGTAGGGTGAATATGTGAGGGGTTTGTGTTTTAATCAAGTCCCAGTGAGTAGGGTGAATATGTGATGCCTGTGTGTTGTCTACTAAAATATAGAGGAATGCTGCTGCAGGTTTCAACTACTGATCATTATGGACGTCTGGGAAAAAGAGAGTGAGTGAAATAGAAAGGGGTAGACAAGACAGAGGGTAAGAGGGAGAATGAAAGTGTCAAGAGGAAGAGAAAGAAAGTCAGTCAAGGTCTTAGCCTTAAAACGCCCAACAAGAGTAAGATGCCGCCACTATTTCAACTTCATTTCCTGTCCTAGAGAATAAATGCACGTTAAGGTTCCACATACAAAATAATGACAAATCCCAAATTGGGTGTTGGAATGTCCACATGGACTTGATAAACCTCAACAGATGGGGGGGACTGACAGCTGTCAGTGTAGCTAGCTAGCATGCTAACATCATCTAGCTAGCTCTCTTGCTAACCTTATCTAGTTAGCTAATGTTATATGTTGCGTTCATTTATTTTTTATACACAATGTAAGATTAGCCATCTGGCTATATGGCTGGTTCTGGAGCTGGATTTGTCATAAGCATTGATTAAAGGAAACTTCTCCATAGATGGAAACCACTGTCCTTTCTCTGACTTCGCCATCTATTCTTATCGCCAAAGTTCTGCCATCTCCCATAAATTGTGGCCGCGGGTCCACCATAGAAATAGTAAGAAAAAATAAGATGACGCTCCAGTAATATGGATAACTAGTGAAAGATATGCGCTTCGGCACAGCAAAGCCAAGTCAGCCCATGGTTCTCACAAGGGAAGTTCAATTATAGGCTACAATGACTTTGCTCATGATCATGCATGCCGCACTTGTAAATATAAATAACATTGAAATAAAACCCAGCCCTGAACTGAAACGTAAGCTGAAAATCATTTGTTTTATCATATCATAGGAAAGGACACTGCATTCACATGGATTTATCATACTTTGACTAAAACGATGACATTTACTTGAATCATTGTGCAACATGGGTAAGCTCTGGGCATCGTCTTTCAGCTCGAAAAAAAGTGGATATCTAGTGATGTGGGCGTTAATGTTTACCAGCTTCCACAGTGGATGAAGACTGAAGAGCAGAAGGCAACAACATGAATAAATCAAATAGATCAGAGAACTCTGTGCTTTGAATTCCACACCCTGCCAAGGTAACTGAGTACAGCTAAAACACCCTGCCAAGGTAACTGAGTACAGCTAAAACACCCTGCCAAGGTAACTGAGTACAGCTAAAACACCCTGCCAAGGTAACTGAGTACAGCTAAAAGAACAGACATCCTTTAGGCCATCGCTCCGTCTGTCTGTATAGCGGCAATTCCACGGTAACAGGACGTAACAGTGCAGATGCAAAATTTAGTAACAAAATGGCGACACAAACGGTTCTGTTACCAAACTTAGCATCTTCACTGTTCTTCAAGTAAATGTGTTTTTGTAAAATGTTCAGCAGAAATTGTTAAAAGTAGTCCTTGTGCATAGAGTTGTATGGTTTGTTAAACTTTGCAATCATTGGTTTTTGTTTGACATACAGTTTAATGTAAAAAATCTGAGTCTCAGCCTCATTCCATTATCGTGGAATTGCCCATAAGTTAACCAAAACACTCCAGACCATCTCAAACAGATGCCAACACAATATAAACTACGGTATTTGAGTGAATATGGTCTTAGTCACAATTCTCTATTTACATAAGGTTTGCAAAGCAGGACAATACAATGGCAAGCTACCTTGGTCATCAAAACATGTCCCCAAGCATCTAATGTGTTATTCTACACAAACATAATAGTCAACATTCTATAATGTACATGGAGTTCTACAGGTGAGCTCTAAATACATGGCTGTAATATCTACCAGGACAGGACACAACACATGTTTATATGTGAATGTGTGCACAAAGGCTATCAGCACTTATCTCCCAACACCAGCCCTGGCACCACCAACCTAGTAGTTGAGCGAGGCTACACACCACTCAGGATGTGAGGAAGGAGGAGGGGAGGGAGTGCAGTTAGGATTAAATTAGATATGAGGCGGCAATGGAAAGGAAGAACAGGGTAGAGGGAGTAGAAGAAGCTAGAAGAGGGAAGAGGGAGACGAGAGGAGTGAAGGAGTCCTACAGTATGCCAGGCGTGCCACAGTAGCCAGCATCTAAGGCCTGTGGTGTCCATGTTTGGTCCTTGCCAAGCTGGGGTGAGGGACCGCTGGAAAAGTGATGAGTTTGAGGCGGGGTGCGTCTGGCACTGTTACCTCCTGTCAACCAGGAAATCACACACACACAGAATCCGGGAGAATCCTAGCCCTGCAGTGGGCTGAAGTAGGGTACAGTAGTGGGGTAGAGGGACGAGAGTCTCTCCATTACTGTCTGAGGCATGGCACTGACTTATTTTGCTGGAGGCATGGAACCAGAGATGGAGGACTAAGAGAGATGGAGAGATACGGAAGGGGAGATGGGGAGAGAAAATAAAGAAAAGTGAGAGATGGGAGGGAAGGAGAGCAAGAGGAAGTGGCAAAGGGAGAGAGAAAACTCAGAAGGAGCAGCTCGGTGCTATTTTGTATTTTCTGGCGTGTGTGTATGTGTGAGCCCCTCTCATAGCTGTGTTTCAAACCATGCGGCTGGTTTTTGATCACCAGTTTGTATTTGCCCTTCAGAATTCATTTAGAAATGTCACGTTCCTTAGCACAGTGATTAGGCATAGCCTGCTGTGGATTTTTAGTACAGTACAGTAACCTTTACGCTGCTCACACACACACACAGCGACACCACACACGTGTTCTCATGCCTACGCTGTGGTGAGGGGTAGAGATGCAGGATGAAAAGTCATCAAAAAGCAACACTAGTGACCCCTTCTATTCCTACAGACGCTACAGTCCATTATGTCACACACGCCCCCTCCCAACACATGCATTATGAAACACCAACAAACACACCTCCCTACTTTGCAGTCCTGACCAGTTAAAAGCACTGGAGTCTTGGTAAGGTCAGCTCTATGAAGCCATTTCCCAGGAGAAAGAAAGGTCAGTCAGTGTATGTGTGTAATATGGAAAAGGTGAGACAGAATGGAAGCAAATGAGTTGTCATCTGCAGCTCTTCAATAATGCATGGAAATAGTTGGAGCATGAACGCTCAACCACAGACGGTCAGTAGAAGAGAAAAAGATGGGGAGAGGGACGGATAGAGGGAGAGAGGGACGGATAGAGGGAGAGAGGAACGGATAGAGGGAGAGGGGGACGGATAGAGGGAGAGGGGGACGGATAGAGGGAGAGAGGGACGGATAGAGGGAGAGAGGGACGGATAGAGGGAGAGAGGGACGGATAGAGGGAGAGAGGGACGGATAGAGGGAGAGAGGGACGGATAGAGGGAGAGAGGGACGGATAGAGGGAGAGAGGGACGGATAGAGGGAGAGAGGGACGGATAGAGGGAGAGAGGGACGGATAGAGGGAGAGAGGGACGGATAGAGGGAGAGAGGGACGGATAGAGGGAGAGAGGGACGGATAGAGGGAGAGAGGGACGGATAGAGGGAGAGAGGGACGGATAGAGGGAGAGAGGGACGGATAGAGGGAGAGAGGGACGGATAGAGGGAGAGAGGGACGGATAGAGGGAGAGAGGGATGGATAGAGGGAGGTATGGAAGGATGGTTAGAGGGAGGTATGGAAGGATGGTTAGAGGGAGGTATGGAAGGATAGAGGGAGAGGGATGGATAGAGGGAGAGAGGGATGGATAGAGGGATGGATAGAGGGAGAGAGGGATGGATAGAGGGAGAGAGGGATGGATAGAGGGAGAGAGGGATGGATAGAGGGAGGTATGGAAGGATGGTTAGAGGGAGAGAGGGATGAAGAATAGATAGGATGGATGGAGGGATAGCGGGAGGGATAGAGGGATGGATGGAGGGATAGAGTGAGAGCTGGTAAACTTGTAGCTTTTTGCCATTCTCAGTGCAGGATGTACATAAAGCCCTTAAATCCTTAGATCAGAGAAAGCCTGCAGGTCCTGATCGTCTTGACCCCTGCTTTTTATAACTGCCGGCTGATTTCAAAGTTGAACCATTTAGATATCTGTTCAATCTAACCCTGGAATGTAATTCCAAAAGATCTGGAAATCAGCATTTGTCTTTGCCACTTTTAAAAGGGGGAGATCCAACTTAAATAATTATAGGCCAATCTCAAAGCTGTCACCCCTGGCGAAAATACTTGAAACCCTTGTTAGTGAACAGCTAAAAGAGTTTTGAAATACAAACTATTTTATCAATGTACCAATCGAGCTTCAAGAAGAAACATAGCACAATTACAGCAGCCATGAAGGTTTTAAATGACATCACTGAAGTCCTTAACAAACAACAGCTCTGTCTCACACTTTTTATTGATCTCTAAGGCTTTTGATACAGTTGATCATGCTATACTAAGGCAGAGATTGGCGAGTGTAGGTCTTTTGGAGCATGCAGTTGCATGGTTTGCAAACTATCTGTCTGATAGAACTCAATTTGATGGGCTCATGTCCGTTAAATTGTCTGTCTGTAATGGTGTGCCCCAAATAACAATACTGTTATTTATTGTTGTGCCTCGTCTCTCACAAAAGCTTTCCAGAACTTGCAAACGGCTTTTTATACTGTTCAACATACCTTGTGTCAATTGAAGCTTATCCACAATACTGACAATATGAAACTAATGGTGTTTTCAAAAGCAATAAATAGACCTCTGAACCGTTCACCTATTACTATCTGTCAAGGCAATGAGATTGAGACTAGAGGTCGACCGATTAATCGGAATGGCCGATTAATTAGGGCCGACTTCAAGTTTTCATAACAATCGGTAATCTGCATTTTTGGACACCGATCACATTGCACTCCACAAGGAGACTGCGTGGCAGGCTGACTACTTGTTACGCGAGTGCAGCAAGGAGCCAAGGTAAGGTGCTAGCTAGCATTAAACTGATCTTATAAAAAACAATCAATCTTAACATAATCACTAGCTAACTACACATGGCTGATGATATTACTAGTTTATCTAGCTTGTCCTGTGTTGCATATAATCGATGCGGTGCCTGTTAATATATCATTGAATCACAGCCTACTTTGCCAAATGGGTGATTTAACAAGCGCATTCACAAAAAAGAGCTGTCGCTGCACCAAATGTACCTAACCATAAACATCAATACACAAGTATATATTTTTAAACCTGCATATTTAGCTAAAATAAATTCATGTTCGCAGGCAATATTAACTGGGGAAATTGTGTTACTTCTCTTGCGTTCTGTGCAAGCAGAGTCAGGGTATATGCAGCAGTTTGGGCCGCTGGGCTCTTTGCCTAACTGTGTGAAGACCATTGCTTCCTAACAAAGACCGTAATTAATTTGCCAGAATTGTACATAATTATGACATAACATTGAAGGTTGTGCAACGTAACAGCAATATTTAGATTTAGGGATGCCACCCATTAGATAAAACACGGAACGGTTCCGTATTTCACTGAAACACTAAACGTTTTGTTTTCGAAATGATAGTTTCTGGATTTGACCATATTAATGACCTAAGGCTCGTATTTCTGTGTGTTATTATATTATAATTAAGTCTATGATTTGATATTTGATAGAGCAGTCTGACTGAGTGGTGGAAGGCAGCAGCAGGCTCGTAAGCATTCATTCAAACAGCACTGTCTTGCATTTGCCAGCAGCTCTTCGCTGTGCTTCAAGCATTACGCTGTTTATGCCTATCAACTCCCGAGATTAGGCAATACTAAAGTACCAACAATAGTCAATCCAGTAGTCAAAGGTACATAAAATACAAATGGTATAGAGAGAAATAGTCCTATAATAACTACAACCTAAAACTTATTACCTGGGAATATTGAAGACTCATGTTAAAAGGAACCACCAGCTTTCATATGTTCTCATGTTCTGAGCAAGGAACTTAAACGTTAGCTTTCTTACATGGCACGGCACATTATGCACTTTTACTTTCTGCTCCAACACTTTGTTTTTGCATTATTTAAACCAAATTGAACACGTTTCATTATATATTTGAGACTAAATTGATTTTATTGAAGATAAAAAATAAGTGTTCATTCAGTATTGTTGTAATTGTCATGATTACAAATATACATATAAAAATCGGTATCGGCTCTTTTTGGGCCTCCAATAATCGGTATTGAAAAATCATAATCGGTCGACCTCTAACAGACTGTAACCTCCTATATATCTTGGAATTTTAATTGATGACGGCCTCTTAAATTGCATATTCAACAATTTACAACAAAAAAAATGAAGCTGAAGTTAGGATTTTATTTTAGGAATAAGGGCTGTTTTTCTTTTGAAGCCAGGAGGCTAGTATCAGCTACATTTATGCCTTTACTAGACTACGGGGATATTTTAAATATGAATGCTTCTGCTCAGTGTTTGAGCTCAATTGACACCCTTTACCATGGAGCATTGAGATTTATTTTAAATTGCAACACTGCACTTTATATACCAGGGTTGTCTGGCCTTCTCTAGTCAATCGTCGGCTCAGTCACAGGAATACTTTTATTTACAAAGCCATTTTGGGGTTACTAACATTTTATTTGGCCATTTTTATTGTTCAGAAATGTGGTGGGTACTCTCCTCATTCGTAGGACTTTATCCTGCTAACTGTTCCAAATGTCCCAACTGAATTTGGTAAAAGGACTTTTATGTACTCTACGCCATCGGCTTGGAAGGATAGAGGGAGGGAGGGATAGTGGGATAGAGGGAGGGAGGGATAGTGGGATAGAGGGAGGGACAGAGGGCGGGATAGAGGGAGGGACAGAGGGCGGGAGGGGGGGATAGAGGGAGGGACAGAGGGCGGGATATGAGGGATAGTGGGAGGGACAGACGGAGGGACAGAGGGCGGGATAGAGGGAGGGACAGAGGGGGGCAGGGATAGAGGGAGAGAAGGAGGGATAGAGGGATGGAGGGAAGGATGGATAGATGGAGGGATAAAGGGAGGGAGGGATAAAGGGAGAGAGGGATAGAGGGAGGGATGGAGGGATAGAGGGAGGGATGGTTAGAGGTAGGGATGAATAGAGGGATGAAAGGATTATAGAGTGAGGGATGAATAGAGGGATGTAGGGATGAAAGGATTATAGAGAGAGGGATGGATAGAGGGAGGGAGGGATGAATAGAGGGAGGGATGGATAGAGGGAGGGAGGGATGGATAGAGGGAAGGAGGGATGGATAGAGGGATGCAGGGAGGCATAGAGGGAGGGAAGGAGGGATGGATAGAGGGAAGGAGGGATGGATAGAGGGAAGGAGGGATGGATAGAGGGAAGGAGGGATGGATAGAGGGAAGGAAGGATGGATAGAGGGAAGGAGGGATGGATAGAGGGAAGGAGGGATGGATAGAGGGAAGGAGGGATGGATAGAGGGAAGGAGGGATGGATAGAGGGAAGGAGGGATGGATAGAGGGAAGGAGGGATGGATAGAGGAAGCAATGGAGGGATAGAGGGATGCAGGGAGGCATAGAGGGAGGGAAGGAGGGATGGATAGAGGGAGGGATGGAGGGATAGAGGGATGGATAGAGGGAGGGATGGAGGGATGCAGGGAGGCATAGAGGGAGGGATGGAGGCATAGAGGGAGGGATGAGGGAGGTACAGAGGGAGGGGTGGAGGCATAGAGGGATGGAGGCATAGAGGGAAGGATGGAGGGAGGCATAGAGGGATGGAGGGCGGCATGGAGAATTTAATGGAGGGAGGAATAGGGGATAGAGGGAGGGAGGCAGGAGGGCATAGAGGGAGGGAGGGAGGGGGGCATAGAGGGAGGGAGGCAGGGGGACATAGAGGGAGGGAGGCAGGGGGACATAGAGGGAGGGAGGCAGGGGGACATAGAGGGAGGGAGGCAGGGGGACATAGAGGGAGGGTATGAGGGATAGAGGGAGGTTATGAGGGATAGAGGGAGGGTATGAAGTAGGGAGGGTGAGAAGGATGGATGGAGGGAGGACAGAGGAAGGGACGGACAGATAGAGGGAGAGATGGACAGAGGGAAGGGTTGAGGGAGGGATGGAGAGATGAAAGGATGGATAGAGGGAGGGACAGAGGAAAGGAGGGATAGAGGGAGAGATGGATAGAGGGAGGGGTGGATAGAGGGAGGGAGAGATGGATAGAGGGAGAGATGGATAGAGGGAGAGATGGATAGAGGGAGAGATGGATAGAGGGAGAGATGGATAGAGGGAGAGATGGATAGAGGGATGGAGGGATAGAAGGGGGGAGGGTATGAGGGATGGATGGATAGAGGGAGGGAGGGAGGGGATAGAAGGAGGGATAGAAGGATAGAGGGATGGAAGGATAGAGGGAAGGAGGGAAGGAGGGAGGGAGGGAAGGAGGGAGGGAGGGAGGGTATGATGATTGGATAGAGGGAGGGATAGAAGGAGGGTTAGAAGGAAGGAGGGAGGGCATAGAGGGAGGGAGGGAGGCAGGAGGGCATAGAGGGAGGGAGGGAGGCAGGAGGGCATAGAGGGAGGGAGGGAGGCAGGAGGGCATAGAGGGAGGGAGGCAGGGGGGCATAGAGGGAGGGAGGCAGGGGGGCATAGAGGGAGGGAGGTTATGAGGGATAGAGGGAGGGTATGAAGTAGGGAGGGAGGGAGGGTGAGAAGGATGGATGGATGGAGGGAGGGATGGAGAGATGAAAGGATGGATAGAGGGAGGGACAGAGGAAAGGAGGGATAGAGGGAGGGATGATAGAGGGAGGGGTGGAGAGATGGATAGAGGGAGAGATGATAGAGGGAGGGGTGGAGAGATGGATAGAGGGAGAGATGATAGAGGGAGGGGTGGAGAGATGGATAGAGGGAGAGATGGATAGAGGGAGAGATGGATAGAGGGAGAGATGGATAGAGGGAGAGATGGATAGAGGGAGGGATGGAGGGATAGAAGGGGGGAGGGTATGAGGGATGGATGGATAGAGGGAGGGATGGAGGGATAGAAGGGGGGAGGGTATGAGGGATAGAAGGGGGGAGGGTATGAGGGATGGATGGATAGAGGGAGGGATGGAGGGATAGAAGGGGGGAGGGTATGAGGGATGGAGGGATAGAAGGGGGGAGGGTATGAGGGATGGATGGATAGAGGGAGGGATGGAGGGATAGAAGGGGGGAGGGTATGAGGGATGGAGGGATAGAAGGGGGGAGGGTATGAGGGATGGAGGGATAGAAGGGGGGAGGGTATGAGGGATGGATGGATAGAGGGAGGGATGGAGGGATAGAAGGGGGGAGGGTATGAGGGATGGATGGATAGAGGGAGGGAGGGGATAGAAGGATAGAGGGAGGCAGGGATAGAAGGATAGAGGGAGGCAGGGATGGAAGGATAGAGGGAGGGAGGGAGGGAGGAGGGAGGGAGGGAGGGAGGGAGGGAGGGAGGGAGGGAGGAGGGAGGGAGGGAGGGAGGGAGGGAAGGGAGGGAGGGAGGGAGGGAGGGAGGGAGGGAGGGAGGGAGGGAGGGAGGGAGGGAGGGAGGGAGGAATAGTGGGAGGGATAGTGGGAGGGATAGTGGAAGGGATAGTGGAAGGGATAGTGGAAGGGATAGTGGAAGGGATAGAGGGAGGCATAGAGAAGGAGGGGGATAGAGGGAGGGATAGAGGGAGGCATAGAGAAGGAGGGGGGATAGAGGGAGGGATAGAGGGAGGCATAGAGAAGGAGGGGGGATAGAGGGAGGGATAGAGGGAGGCATAGAGAAGGAGGGGGGATAGAGGGAGGGATAGAGGGAGGCATAGAGGAGGGGGATAGAGGGAGGGATAGAGGGAGGCATAGAGAAGGAGGGATAGAGGGAGGCATAGAGAAGGAGGGGGGGATAGAGGGAGGGATAGAGGGAGGCATAGAGAAGGAGGGGGGATAGAGAAAGGGATAGAGGGAGGCATAGAGAAGGAGGGGGGATAGAGGGAGGGATAGAGGGAGGCATAGAGAAGGAGGGGGGATAGAGGGAGGGATAGAGGGAGGCATAGAGAATGAGGGGGATAGAGGGAGGGATAGAGGGAGGCATAGAGAAGGAGGGGGGATAGAGGGAGGGATAGAGGGAGGCATAGAGAAGGAGGGGGGATAGAGAAAGGGATAGAGGGAAGGATAGTGGGAGGGATAGAGGGAGGGGGAATAGAGGGAGGGCTAGAGGGAGGGCTAGAGAGAGGGGGATCCTCTGCTTGGAATAGCACAGCACTTGGTAATAATTAAGAGTGCCAACGCAAGCATGATTAATTTGATGTCAGGAATATGAAGAGCTACCTACCGTCTGTACTCACTGAAAAATATCACAGAAATACAAACACTCCTTCCCTCAGCATGTGTTATTCTGGACATTGGTTGATGCAATGTAGAAGTGTATTGGATTGAATAACCTTTATTTTATTTTTTTACAAGGCATGCTACCAATCATCTTGTCCAATTGCACAACCACCCATCTGATACCCGGTTGCCAGGCTATATAACAACCACATTTCTAAAGTAATCATTTGGGACAAGAGTTGGTCAGTTTCCCACAAACGCACACCGCCTTTCACACACACCCCGTTTCACACACATACAGCGCCTGCTCCACACAGACCCCCAACCAGGTACTAAGCTCCCATGCATACCTGGAAATGAAGCTTTTCGCCCCCAAATAAATGAGAAGCCGTTAAATGATAATGACTGGGAGAATAAAAAAAAACATTGCAAAATAATGCTTTTTATTCATTGATGGAAATACCAGAGGTTGTAAATATATTTGACCGTCATGATTAATCAGTCTTTGGGTTAATTTGCATAATTTAATGGAATTAAATTGGCCTGTGTGTATTTTCATTAGTCATCATGCATCTTATTCATTCAACACAACTGTCACACAGCATACAGAGCAGAGCCTATTCTGAACAGGATTTCTCCTGCAGAGCCTCAGCTGGGTGCTACTGGAGTAAAACTTGGGCAATTACAAGCCCAACAATTCTAAATGCAATCGCGTGTTATAAACAGTTTTGGTGCACACTTAAAGAGCTCCTATTTTTATTTCTCAAATTGGTAATTGAAGCGCGCCTCCCATTCACCATTCAAGTTCAGGAAACATCAGCATATCACCCACCACTTTACAATGTGAGCTGGAGGCAGTACGCATTTTGAAAACATACTTCATTGTTTGAAACCTGAATGTTACATTTCATATTATTGAGGCATGTCTTAACTTGCTACAGGCAATGGAAACATGAAGGAAATGATTTTATAAATACTTCGTTATGTGGCACGTGTGTTTCATGGTTTGGGGAAGCTTACACTTTATCCTACCATGATTTTTCAGTTTCATTTCAATAACGTTCTTGATGCTCAAAATCATTGTCACGCGGTTAATCAGAAAAACCTGATTACCACAGTATTATCATTTGCAACGGGATGTTTAAAAAAACACTTTTCTACATTTCTGCGCAGCAGGCCAGGTACTTCTATGTGTGCACAGGCAAGCATGCTCCCTCAACAGGCAAGCATGCTCCCTCAACAGGCAAGCATGCTCCCTCAACAGGCAAGCATGCTCCCTCAACAGGCAAGCATGCTCCCTCAACAGGCAAGCATGCTCCCTCAACAGGCAAGCATGCTCCCTCCTATCAGGACAGAGAAACCAGACACTCACATGGAGCACTCCAAACAAAAGACAATGAAACAAATTGGACAAATGGTTAGGAAATAAATAAAACTTGTTACTTAAAAGTGTAGCAGGTTGTGAACTCCGCAAACGTCTCCGCCCGGAGAATTAGAACAGTAAATGACTGACAGCCGAGGCCATTTTGGAGAGACACCGCCGAGGCCATTCTGGAGAGAGACCGCCGAGGCCATTCTGGAGAGAGACCGCCGAGGCCATTCTGGAGAGAGACCGCCGAGGCCATTCTGGAGAGAGACAGCCGAGGCCATTCTGGAGAGATGTGCCTATATATTCGCACCCCTCCCATTCATTCTTCTTGTCTCAACATTTAAATTATACTCAAGACACATCTTCACAAATATTTTAGATGATTTTCACCGACAGCCAGAACTCAATAATTAGCTAGGCCTGTTGCCACACATCCTGGCCAGATTGCGGGCTTCCCAATTTAGGCATAGGCCTACGAGCTGGTGACTTGAAACAATCCACAGCTATTTCTTTAAACAAGTTAATGATCCTCGATTGTGGCTAAGTCTTACTTTCTGGTGAAGTATATTGAATGATTATATTTCTGTATAGACAGGAGGAATTATCTAATTTTGGCAAATGTAATTCCATTTACTTCCCCTACTGGATCACCACTATGCCATTTCTCTCTTGTTCTATTGGTTTTCATTTCAACTTTTTTTCGTTGTCCTGCAGCCAAAGGCACAATCCCCTCATCATATTATCAACCCATCCTGCTGCATCTTTAGATTCCCCCTCCAAGTTTAACATATGGAGCCGCAACCAGGTGTGCTGTTTAGAATGGTGTTTTCCCAGGTGTGCTGTTTAGAATGGTGTTTTCCCACAAATTGCATATTGGCAAATGTTTGAGATGCATTGCCATAATTTACAATTGCTTTCTGTCATTCAGTAGGCACCCTAATGGCTTATGCACCCAATGAATAGGAGTCAGGTACATCAGAGAGTAACCCAATGAATAGGGGTCCGGTACATCAGAGAGTAACCCAATGAATAGGGGTCCGGTACATCAGAGAGTAACCCAATGAATAGGGGTCCGGTACATCTCTCATAGAGTAACCCAATGAATAGGGGTCAGGTACATCAGAGAGTAACCCAATGAATAGGGGTCAGAAACATCTCTCAGAGAGTAACCCAATGAATAGGGGTCAGGTACATCAGAGAGTAACCCAATGAATAGGGGTCAGGTGCATCTCTCAGAGAGAGACCCAATGAATAGGGGTCAGGTACATCAGAGAGTAACCCAATGAATAGGGGTCAGGTACATCAGAGAGTAACCCAATGAATAGGGGTCAGGTACATCTCTCAGAGAGTAACCCAATGAATAGTGGTCCGGTACATCTCTCAGAGAGCAACCCAATAAATAGGGGTCAGGTACATCTCTCAGAGAGCAACCCAATGAATAGGGGTCAGAAACATCTCTCATAGAGTAACCCAATGAATAGGGGTCAGAAACATCTCAGAGAGTGACCCAATGAATAGGGGTCAGGTACATCAGAGAGTAATCCAATGAATAGGGGTCAGGTACATCTCTCAGAGAGTAACCCAATGAATAAGGGTCAGGTACATCAGAGAGTAACCCAATGAATAGGGGTCAGGTCCATCAGAGAGTAACCCAATGAATAGGGGTCAGGTACGTCAGAGAGTAACCCAATGAATAGGGGTCAGGTACATCAGAGAGTAACCCAATGAATAGGGGTCAGGTACATCTCTCAGAGAGTAACCCAATGAATAAGGGTCAGGTACGTCAGAGAGTAACCCAATGAATAGGGGTCAGGTACATCAGACAGTAACCCAATGAATAGGGGTCAGGTACATCAGAGTGTAACACAATGAACAGGGGTCAGGTACATCTCTCAGAGAGTAACCCAATGAATAGGGGTCAGGTACATCTCTCAGAGAGTAACCCAATGAATAGGGGTCAGGTACATCTCTCAGAGAGTAACCCCATGAATAGGGGTCAGGTACATCTCTCAGAGAGTAACCCAATGAATAGGGGTCAGGTACATCTCTCAGAGAGTAACCCAATGAATAAGGGTCAGGTACATCAGAGAGTAACCCAATGAATAAGGGTCAGGTACGTCAGAGAGTAACTCAATGAATAGGGGTCAGGTACATCTCTCAGAGAGTAACCCAATGAATAAGGGTCAGGTACGTCAGAGAGTAACCCAATGAATAGGGGTCAGGTACATCTCGCAGAGAGTAACCCAATGAATAGGGGTCAGGTACATCTCTCAGAGAGTAACCCAATGAATAGGGGTCAGGTACATCAGAGTAACCCAATGAATAGGGGTCAGAAACATCTCTCAGAGAGTAACCCAATGAATAAGGGTCAGGTACGTCAGAGAGTAACCCAATGAATAGGGGTCAGGTACATCTCGCAGAGAGTAACCCAATGAATAGGGGTCCGGTACATCTCTCAGAGAGTAACCCAATGAATAGGGGTCAGGTACATCTCTCAGAGAGTGACCCAATGAATAGGGGTCAGGTACATCAGAGAGTAATCCAATGAATAGGGGTCAGGTACATCTCTCAGAGAGTGACCCAATGAATAGGGGTCAGGTACATCTCTCAGAGAGCAACCCAATGAATAGGGGTCCGGTAAATCAGAGAGTAACCCAATGAATAAGGGTCAGGTACATCAGAGAGTAACCCAATGAATAGGGGTCAGGTCCATCAGAGAGTAACCCAATGAATAGGGGTCAGGTACATCAGAGAGTAACCCAATGAATAGGGGTCAGGTACATCTCTCAGAGAGTAACCCAATGAATAAGGGTCAGGTACGTCAGAGAGTAACCCAATGAATAGGGGTCAGGTACATCAGAGAGTAACCCAATGAATAGGGGTCAGGTACATCAGAGTGTAACACAATGAACAGGGGTCAGGTACATCTCTCAGAGAGTAACCCCATGAATAGGGGTCAGGTACATCTCTCAGAGAGTAACCCAATGAATAGGGGTCAGGTACATCTCTCAGAGAGTAACCCAATGAATAGGGGTCAGGTACATCTCTCAGAGAGTAACCCAATGAATAGGGGTCAGGTACATCTCTCAGAGAGTAACCCAATGAATAAGGGTCATGTACATCAGAGAGTAACACAATGAATAGGGGTCCGGTACATCAGAGAGTAACCCAATGAATAGGGGTCAGGTACATCAGAGAGTAACCCAATGAATAGGGGTCAGGTACATCTCTCAGAGAGTAACCCAATGAATAAGGGTACGGTAAAGTTCTCAAATGGCTGGTAAATTAAAATCTTCCCGGTCGCATTCTCCGTTGCCACGTTCTCCCTGTGTCAGACTCTCCCGGTAGAGTGTGCGTCTCTAAAGCCTCTCTGTGGTGTCTAAGTAGCGTACAGGACTTTGAGGACCGTCGCCTGCCTCATGCTGGGAATATTATTAAAGGGCTGGAGCCAGGAGGAATGGATGCTGTGTGTGTGCCAGCCAGGAACAGGTGGTTTCTTGCTTAACACCCACACAGTCTCTATCGCCCGAGCGCATGTACAAAACGCAAGCACACACACACACAGATCCAGCTCCATTCACAGCAGACCCTAGACAGGCAGCTCCATTGAAATGGACTGGAGCTCAGCCGCCACCGTGTTCCATTATTGAACTATTGATCCACTGTGTTCTCACCATCTGGGGTCAGGGTACTGCACCCTAGCTATGAATTGGAGCTACTGAGGTACAAGCAGTCTATCGCATGTATAGGGCAGCATAGTGTGCAATTGTGTCTACTGGTGAATGTTTGGTTTTATCAAGCTCTACTGTTTGGTTGGGGTAGAGAGAGAGAGAGAGAAGCCCCAGGGTCTCAGCGAGATGCATAGTCCGTGGGTGTTTCTCAATATGCATACTACTGTGCTCCACACACACTCATGCTCTGAGTGCTTTCTCCGACCAAGTTCTCTTGAGTGTGTTCTTGTTAGGATGAGAGTGTGGAGAATGCTTAAAAGAATACATTTGAGAAGCACTCACTCCCCCTACTGTATTACCTCTCACTTCGCCTCGCTTTTCACTGAACCTTCTTCAAAGAAATACACAATGCAAATATGTTTTAATTCGGAATTATCAGCTAGATATGTGAATCGTAATAATCTAGCTAGATAGCTAGTTTAAGAGCCAAAAATGACCTAAAACTAATATTATGTGAGATAGATGTCAATTCCTTGTGGGTAGCTAGCTAACTATTTTTGGCTATCTGGCTAGCTAACAGTACTAGTAGTTAATAAGTCAATAGGGATAACTGGTTATGGGCTTGCGATCTACGGTACGTAGGCAGATAAACATGCCAAAATTAATACAGCATGTATTTATTAATGTATCAAGATTAAATATTGTAGTCAGGCAACATATGAGATGTGAATAAGCAACATTTAATTGCTTAGTCTGAGTATTTTCTCTCGCTTCAGCTCAAATAATGGCCGCCATTAATGAAGCTTGCATCGATCCATGTTTAGAAATATGTACAAACGAAGTATGCATTTGAGAAGTGCCCTCGGTCCTCTGTTTCACATTCTTTGACTTGGACTCATACTCCGATAGTCCTGTGTGCCAATTTGCGAGCTTGGAGCACGGTAGTATGCATTTTGAGGAACACCCTCAGTGTCACACAGCAGTTTGTCATCTCACGTGTCAGCAGCCGCTGATAATAAAACGAGCCGATCAATAGATAATCCCATCCATAGTCCTGGATATAAAGGAGATCAGTCACGCTGTTCTCCCTCCCCCTCTCCCCCTCACTCTCACTCACATGCACACACTCCCTCTCGCCCCGTGTTCACACGCACGCTCCTGATAGGCAAACATTAATCTGCCCTGCATTAATGTGTCTAATCCTTCCAAAGGGGAACTTCTGCTACTGATCCATGTGTGTCTGCGTGCGTGTGGTTGCTATGAATTAGGTCAGAGGCAGATGTTCCATGCCTTGTGTTGCGGGGATATTTGTGGTTTAACATTGTAGTGTTCAACGGACGGACACCAACACGGACAGACCCACACACCGACAGACAGACCCACCCACCCACACAGACAGACAGACCCACACACACACACCGCCAGACAGACCCACCCACCCACACCGACAGACCCACACACACCCCCACACTGACAGACAGACCCCACCCACCCACACAGATGGGGACACACACACCCACACTGACAGACAGACCCCACCCACCCACACAGACAGACCCACCCACACACCGACAGACAGACCCACACACACACCGACAGACAGACCCACACACACACACTGACAGACAGACCCACCCACCAACACGGACAGACCCACACACACACACGGACAGACAGACCCACACCGACAGACAGACCCACCCACCAACACGGACAGACCCACACACACACACGGACAGACAGACCCACACACACACACCGCCAGACAGACCCACCCACCCACACCGACAGACCCACACACACCCCCACACTGACAGACAGACCCCACCCACCCACACAGATGGGGACACACACACCCACACTGACAGACAGACCCCACCCACCCACACAGACAGACCCACCCACACACCGACAGACAGACCCACACACACACTGACAGACAGACCCACACACACACCGACAGACAGACCCACACACACACACTGACAGACAGACCCACCCACCAACACGGACAGACCCACACACACACACGGACAGACAGACCCACACCGACAGACAGACCCACCCACCAACACGGACAGACCCACACACACACACGGACAGACAGACCCACACCGACAGACAGACCCACCCACCCACACAGACAGACCCACCCACCCACAACGACAGACCCACACCGACAGACCCACCCACACACACGCACAGACATGGACACCCACACACACAGACAGACGGGGACACCCACACACACGGGGACACCCACACACACGGGGACACCCACACACAGACAGGGACACCCACACACGGGGACACCCACACACGGGGACACCCACACACACACACAGACGGGGACACCCACACCCACACACAGACGGGGACACCCACACCCACACGGGGACACCCACACCCACACACAGACGGGGACACCCACACACAGACGGGGAAACCCCCACACACACACACACACAGACGGGGAACCCCCCCCCACACCCACACACAGACGGGGACACCCACACACACACGGGGACACCCACACACACACAGGGACACCCACACACACACACAGACGGGGACACCCCCACACAGACGGGGACACCCACACACACACACAGGCGGGGACACACCCACACAGACAGGCGGGGACACACCCACACAGACAGGCGGGGACACACCCACACAGACAGGCGGGGACACACCCACACAGACAGGCGGGGACACACCCACACAGACAGGCGGGGACACACCCACACAGACAGGCGGGGACACACCCACACAGACAGGCGGGGACACACCCACACAGACAGGCGGGGACACCCCCACACAGACAGGCGGGGACACCCCCACACAGACAGGCGGGGACACCCCCACACAGACAGGCGGGGACACCCCCACACAGACAGGCGGGGACACCCACACACACGGGGACACCCACACACACACAGACGGGGACACCCACACACACGGGGACACCCACACACACAGACGGGGACACCCCCACACACACAGACGGGGACACCCACACACACACAGACGGGGACACCCCCACACAGACAGGCGGGGACACCCCCACACAGACAGGCGGGGACACCCCCACACAGACAGGCAGGGACACCCACACAGACAGGCGGGGACACCCCCACACAGACAGGCGGGGACACCCACACAGACAGGCGGGGACACCCACACAGACAGGCGGGGACACCCACACAGACAGGCGGACACACCCACACAGACAGGCGGACACACACACACAGACGGGGACACACACACACACACACTGTGGATAATGCTTAGAGTGCCGGTCCAGCAAAGTCCCTGGCACAGAGAAACATGAGGACAGGATTCTGGTGGGCAGCCTCAGTGATCCATCCAGCCGGTGCGTCAAGGCCAACTTAGCAGCAGGGCACCACTCTGCTCCTCTTCCTGACAGCCTTACTGGTCACAGGGACACAATTGACTGACCACTGAAATATCCTCTGGCCACAACACAACAGGACATCACGCTTCACACAGTACACAGCAAACTCAGAGGCACAACTCAATCAGAAAGCCTAGGTTACACACACACACAAATCCCAAAGGAATGAATGCTTCCAAATGACCAGAGATGACAGTTCCTCAGGGGTCCTCCTCAAAAGGACAGATATACCCCACTCTGAGACCAGCAGACAACACTGCTGACCATGTCAGGGTCTCTCTTACACACACACACAAACAGCACTGAGTAATTCTAGCACCCCAGGATGGACAGCTACCACTGGTGGTGGTCAGTGTTACCCCCCCCCCCAACAGAAATATGAGGCAGAGAAGTGATCTGACTGATAGAGATCATTCTGGATGCTAGATGGCCTGAGCAGTGTGCCATTACCATACACTGGGTGGCTCACAGTGGGACACACAGAGGGCTATTAAGACTCTCCAGGCGAAAATGTAAGCCAACAGCTCAGCTCGGTTGTTGACGCTCCAAGAAGGTTCTGATGACTTCCGTTGCCTAATACTTTTCTGCCTTTGTGCACAGACCTCTAACTCTGTATGACATACATGGATGCCAAAGGGACATAATGAACACAGTTGTAAGTACAAAGACCAGCATCAATCAGCTACATTATTACATTGCCATTCCATTCGTCTCACATATGATCTCTCATTCCCCTCAGTGAGGTTATATGATGGGAGAGGCTGCTGTGCTCTGTGTGGGCTGCCTACATTTATAGGATTTGCCTAAAACACGACGCGCTCCCATTCTCCTCAGCAAGCTGTTATGCCAAGTGAGGCGCTACAGCGAGGCACTGGGAGTTAAATACTGTGGAACAAATGGGGATTTCCACAGCAGGTACAAGACCAGAGCTCACAGCTCACTATTCCCATTGTGTCTCAGGATGAGAGACTGTAGTTTGACATTCGCAGAAAGTTTTCAAGCTAATGCCTAAATCTGGATTCCCGGAAAAGCCATTTAGCAAACAAAATAGTCTGAGAATAGAAGCAAATGCTGATTTGATGAGGATCTAATCTCCGGTGGACAGATAACGTAACATAAATGGTATCGTAACGTCTGTCAAAAGAGTATGGGATGCGACAACTAACGAGCAACAGTAGTTCCGATGCTTTGGTATTCCTTCGCTGGTTATTTGGACATTGGGTGATGGTGGTGCTTAAAGTGGGAGGGGGGATTTCATGCAATGATTTAAAGCTGAATGTTTTCGGAAGGGGAAGGGCTTTCACTGAGATTTTCCATATAAGAGTAAGGAGACTTCACTAGTCTCGTCAGTATCTTCTCATCATCTCCCCCCAGAACCTAATCGAGCATTTGATACAATTACACAAGGTTTTTGATTCTGGGGTGAAATGATTATTTTCCATTCGGCATCAAGTAGTCTCACAGTAAGTCACCACATCACAACACTACTGCTCATCAACCTTTGATAACAGGGGGTGGAAAACAAAGTTCATTCAACTACAACTGAAGTTTTTATCTAAATTATTCCAGATCAATCAAACAGACTTTAAATGATGCCATAGATATGATAAACACTAAGTCAAAGCTGTTGAGGTTTTCACTGCATCACAATAAGTGGTAAGCTAATGTGGATATTGGAATAGAGCTATTGTCACTATTGGTAGGGTATTTGCTATCTAGAATCCTTGGGACGTCCCTACCCAATTGAAGTTGAAACTTTAAACGGCAGGGGCTAAGGCAGGGGCTAAGGCAAGGGGCTAAGGCAAGGGGCTAAGGCAGGGGCTAAGGCAAGGGCTAAGGCAGGGGCTAAGGCAAGGGCTAATGCAGGGGCTAAGGCAAGGGATAAGGCAAGGGCTAACCTCTTTAGGCTAGGGGGCAGTATTTTGTTGTCTGGATGACAAGCGTGCCCATAGTAAACTGCCTGTTACTCAGGCCCAGAAGCTAGGATATGCATATAATTGGTAGATTTGGATAGAAAACACTCTAAAGTTTCTACAACTTAAAATAATGTCTGAGTATAACAGAACTGATATGGCAGGCAATAACCCGAGGACAAACCATCCAGAAAAAAAAATTCGGCCCACCATTGATCCCTATGGCTGTCATTTTTAATATGAAGGGAATTACCTCCCAGATTGTAGTTCCTGGGGCTTCCACTAGATGTCAACAGTCTTTAGATAGAGTTTCAGGCTTGTTTTTGGAAAAAATTTGCTGGAATTTTTAGATCCCATTTTGGCTGTAGTGTTTGTTACGCGTTCTAGTGACTGCACGTACTTTGTTGTTTATCTCCGGTAATGACAATAACGATTCTCAAGTCTTAAATTTGATTGTTTACTTACGTATGTATTAGAGTACCTGAGGTTTGATTATAAACATTGTTCGACTTGTTTGGAGAAGTTTATTGATAACGTTTGGGATTCATTTTGTATGCATTTTGAGGGAGGGAAACCGGTAGATTATTGAATGAAGTGCGCCAGATAAATTGAATTTTTGTGGATATGAAGACGGACTTTATCGAACAAAACAACCATTTGTGATTTAGCTCTGACCTTTTGGAGTGCCAACAGAATAATATTTTCAAAAGGTAAGTGATTTATTTTATCGCTATTTCTGACTTTCGTGGCGCATTTGCCTGGTTGGAAAATTGTCCGCTGGGCACTGCCCTCAGATAATTGCATGGTGTGCTTTCGCCTTAAAGCCTTTTTGAAATCTGACACAGCGGCTGGATTAACAAGAAGTTAAGCTTTGAACTGATGTATGACAGTTGTATTTTCATGAACGTTAAATATGACTATTTCTGTCATTTGAATTACGCGCTCTGCAATTTCACAGAAAGTTGTCGAGGTGGGACGCTAGCACAATAAGTTAAGATAAGGGTTAAGATAAGGACTACCCAAAGATGCCAGGTTGCACTGGGATAGAAACTGTCATTTTTTGGGGGGCGATGGGGTACATTTACATGGAACGCTATGGACTGGGTCCTGTCTTACAGATAGAAACACAGCGTCCTTCACGTTGACTGAAGTGGATTTTGTGTAACAGATGCAGTGCACACACGCACACCAGTGAATTACATGACGTCTGGTCTGTCCTAGACAGAGACTGGTGTAATGGCTTGTTTGGTGGGAAATGTGTTCTGCGTCTGAGTAAATGCATCTTTCTCCTCACTAATGGAGATACGGCATGTAGCCTTGTCGAGTGCGGCTCCAGCAGCAATTTAATATAATTAAAAAGCGTCTGTTCTTTCACTGGCTTAATGTGACTAATGTCGCTTAATGCGATGGAGCCACGGTTTGTGTGTGCGTGTGTGTGGTTAGGGAAGTTAATATGCTCAGTGGAACGAGGAGACATTAGCTAGTTAATTATTCAGACTGGGGAAAAGAGAGATGGAGGACAAATACTTCAGACAGACACAGCATCAATAACAACCAGCCTCATTCTCATATTATTACTTAATGGTAACTCCGTTATGACAATAACAATGCAGCATGTTTGTGGTGGTTTAGGGGCTTTTGGCAGATTTCATAGGCAGACGACTTGTAGCCATCAGGCAGGACTGATCAGATGATGGAGATATAATAATGGGATTCAAGCTGCCACTTTCAGAGGCTGTGTTAAGCTGCTTCCATAAGCCTGCTTTTATGGATCAAAGGCATGAAATCAGATGATGACAGGGTGACATTATGCCACTTGGGATCATCTGGAAGCCATCTATCTGCTCTTCTGCAGATTGGGCAAAGACGAACCAAGGGAGACTTCTGCATCTACAGAATTCCGACAGGATTGTGTCCATAAATCTCACCTGGCCAGGCACATATTTTCTGAGCAACCATCTTGATCAATCAGTAAAGATGAGATCAACACCAGCACAGGTAATTCTCCATATTAATCTTCTTAGTACTGGTGGCCTATCTTCTGATGAATGCAGGAATTGGGTAACTGGCTAGGTCCATAAGAACATCTATTACAGTTCAACAGAAGTGAAAGTGCCCCTGGTGCCAGACTTAGCTGGCTGCATTATAGGAAAACAATTAAAGTATATGCCCAGATTTGTGTGGGCGCTCATGTGTGCATGGTGGTTGTTTATTTATGCTTACGCTCAGAGGTAAGGCTGCTCTTTAAGTCTGCTCTACTGTCTGTTTATCCGAGCCTACCCTTCTGTAAATCTGCCTTAATCAGAACAGCAATGGAGACATCGTTACTGAAAACCCCCCGCCAGTCTGCTGCCGACCATGACAGCCCTGGAAAGTCATTTGGGGTGGTTGAGATTTCCCTAAACCCACAAACACTTTCCAAACAATATGCCATTCAACCTGCCTGACCATACAGCCGCTTTGATTGATCTGATAGGCTACCTGAAGAAAGAAAAATGCAGTGGAATCAAAATTTTTAGATATGGTATTATATGCACTTAAGATTTAGCACCACCCGGTGGCCGATGTATTTAACAGCATCTAGCTTTAGCTTCTTTTATGGTACTTTGTTTTCTGGTGGTGAAAAGGAACCAGGAAGTTATTCAGATGAGCTTCAATTGCTGAACGGTTGCAGTAAAGATGGTGGAAAATGATGTATCATAAATTTATTTTTACATTGAGAAAAAAAAAAAGTGTCAAGTTTCCCCATCTGTGGACGTTACCTTTCCCACATGAAAAAAAAGAGCATCTTTGAAAACATTCTCAAAGATAGTCACGCAAGAGGGGGAACGACCACTTATACAGATCGGAAACCTTGACCCTTTTCCCCCCAATGGGAAATTACCCAGTAACAGCTGGCTCTAGTCTACTCTGAGAAATATATACGTGGCTATATCTGTCAAGACAGTCATTAAAATATATTTTTTATATTTTTCACTCCGTTTCATCAACTGAAACACTGGAGGGCTTTTCTAAAGCCTATCACTGACATGGCTTTTAAATGGAGTTTGGCTGGCTGTCAAATGGCTGATACATACACCATAAGGAGAACAGTACACTGCTAAAACACTTGAAATTGCATGAATTCAGTCTGTCAAGAGGCAAGGATATGGAGAGAAACATGTATACTGCCTAGCTGTCTGGATTGGTCGTAGTCTGCATTGATTGATTAGGATAACTGAAATAGAACAGTCTTAGGTTTGGACAAAACAGTATGCTTAACACCTACTATAACAACAATAATATGTCTCACCTTGGTTGGTACTATAGCACATCATCCAGAGTGATTCGGTGGTACTACATTTAGTATATCAAAAACAATGTGGAAATCAAACACACAACTAAGTCACTCTGGATAAGAGCATCTGTAAAATGAGTCAAACGTTATGTAAATGGCTCCAACCATCAGAAGTACACTTTGTTGCTATATTCAAACCCCCTCAACCCTCACCCCCTCAGGGTCTCTTCCTCTGACAACAACCACCCAGTACAGTCTGACTCATTGGACATGCAAGCAGGCATCAGCCATAGCTGCTCAATCATCCAAACACAGCTGCTCCAGGCCTGTTTCAGAAATATACTATGATAACCATCTTCATGGCATGTCAATAACACAGGCAATATTCAACACATGTCCAGAAGACAAACAAGTAGGGCTGTGTAACATGAGCTGAATTAAAAGAGATGAGAGCGAGGGGGGGATGAGGAGAACGAGAGGGAGGGATGAGGAGAGCGCGAGGGGGAATGAGGAGAGCGCGAGGGGGAATGAGGAGAGCGCGAGGGGGAATGAGGAGAGAGATGAGAGAGAGATGAGGAGAGCGAGAGGGAGGGAGGGATGAGGGAGAGCGAGGGGGAATGAGGAGAGCACGAAGGGGAATGAGGAGAGCGCGAGGGGGAATGAGGAGAGAGATGAGGGATGAGGAGAGAGATGAGAGATGAGGGATGAGGAGAGAGATGAGAGATGAGGGATGAGGAGAGAGATGAGAGATGAGGGATGAGGAGAGAGATGAGAGATGAGGGATGAGGAGAGAGATGAGAGATGAGGGATGAGGAGAGAGATGAGAGATGAGGGATGAGGAGAGAGATGAGAGATGAGGGATGAGGAGAGAGATGAGAGATGAGGGATGAGGAGAGAGATGAGAGATGAGGGATGAGGAGAGAGATGAGGGATGAGGAGAGAGATGAGAGATGAGGGATGAGGGATGGAGAGATGAGAGATGAGGGATGGAGAGATGAGAGATGAGGGATGGAGAGATGAGAGATGAGGGATGGAGAGATGAGAGATGGAGAGAGCGGCGAAATGGAGAGAGCGGCGAAATGGAGAGAGCGGCGAAATGGAGAGAGCGGCGAAATGGAGAGAGCGGCGAAATGGAGAGAGCGGCGAAATGGAGAGAGCGGCGAAATGGAGAGAGCGGCGAAATGGAGAGAGCGGCGAAATGGAGAGAGCGGCGAAATGGAGAGAGCGGCGAAATGGAGAGAGCGGCGAAATGGAGAGAGCGGCGAAATGGAGAGAGCGGCGAAATGGAGAGAGCGGCGAAATGGAGAGAGAGGCGAAATGGAGAGAGAGGCGAAATGGAGAGAGAAGCGAAATGGAGAGAGAAGCGAAATGGAGAGAGAAGCGAAATGGAGAGAGAGAGAGGGAGAGACAAAATGGAGAGAGAGCGAGAGAGGCCAAATGGAGAGAGAGAGAGGAAAAATGGAGAGAGAGAGAGAGAGAGAGAGAGAGGCAAAATGGAGAGAGAGAGGCAAAATGGAGAGAGAGAGAGGCAAAATGGAGAGAGAGAGAGAGAGAGAGAGAGGCAAAATGGAGAGAGAGAGAGAGGCAAAATGGAGAGAGAGAGAGAGAGAGGCGAAATGGAGAGAGAAGCGAAATGGAGAGAGAAGCGAAATGGAGAGAAGCGAAATGGAGAGAGAAGCGAAATGGAGAGAGAGGCGAAATGGAGAGAGAGAGAGAGAGAGAGGCCAAATGGAGAGAGAGAGAGAGGCAAAATGGAGAGAGAGAGAGAGAGAGAGAGAGAGAGAGAGAGAGAGAGAGAGAGAGAGAGAGAGAGAGGCAAAATGGAGAGAGAGAGAGGCAAAATGGAGAGAGAGAGAGAGAGAGAGAGAGAGAGAGAGAGAGGCAAAATGGAGAGAGAGAGAGGCAAAATGGAGAGAGAGAGAGGCAAAATGGAGAGAGAGAGAGAGGCAAAATGGAGAGAGAGAGAGAGAGGCAAAATGGAGAGAGAGAGAGAGAGAGAGGCAAAATGGAGAGAGAGAGAGAGGAGAGGGCAAAATGGAGAGAGAGAGAGAGAGGCAAAATGGAGAGAGAGAGAGAGAGGCAAAATGGAGAGAGAGAGAGAGAGGCAAAATGGAAGAGAGAGAGAGAGGCAAAATGGAGAGAGAGAGAGAGGCAAAATGGAGAGAGAGAGAGGCAAAATGGAGAGAGAGAGAGGCAAAATGGAGAGAGAGAGAGGCAAAATGGAGAGAGAGAGAGGCAAAATGGAGAGAGAGAGAGGCAAAATGGAGAGAGAGAGAGGCAAAATGGAGAGAGAGAGAGGCAAAATGGAGAGAGAGAGAGGCAAAATGGAGAGAGAGAGAGGCAAAATGGAGAGAGAGAGAGGCAAAATGGAGAGAGAGAGAGGCAAAATGGAGAGAGAGAGAGGCAAAATGGAGAGAGAGAGACAAAATGGAGAGAGAGACAAAATGGAGAGAGAGAGAGGGGCAAAATGGAGAGAGAGCGAGATGGAGAGAGCAGCGAAATGGAGAGAGCGAGATGAAGAGAGAGCGAGATGAAGAGAGAGCGAGATGGAGAGCGAGATGAAGAGAGAGCGAGATGAAGAGAGAGCGAGATGGAGAGCGAGATGAAGAGAGAGCGAGATGGAGAGCGAGATTAAGAGAGAGCGAGATGGAGAGCGAGATGAAGAGAGAGCGAGATGAAGAGAGACAGATGAGGATAGAGGGAGGGATGAGGATAGAGAGATGAAGAGAGGAGAGATTGAGAAGACTAGTCCTGAAAGCTATTCACACTGTTGTCAGCTCATCTGCACCCTAAAACAATAAATGTAAGAGAAAAGGCATCATGGTTGATTTTACATTAATTTCACGCTTGGTGCAACAATGTTCCATCTGTGCCCACAAAATGGCAGCTTTGGCTGAGAGCTCATAGCTGGATGGCTTTGGGGATTTCATTAGCCAGCACCACGGGGGGGGGACCTGCAGTGATAACTGCAGGTCCAGTTCTAATAACTAAAAACATTAAGAATCACAGCGGTTCGGAAGGGGATTTTTGTACTCGGACAATGCCAGCAACTTCCATTTATAAAATAAGAGGGATATTATGGGGAGATTCAGATGAAACTGTCTGTTGTAATTTATCCACCTGGGGTTTGAGCTTAAGGCCATTCCTCATGTCTTTAAAACCAAACTATTAGACAGACTTGTATAACAGTTATGTAAAAAAGCACAGACAGTGGATCCAGTTTAGTATTTATTTCTTTCAACTAATTTCACAGCTACTGTCTGCTACCATAAGGAACATCCATCCATACTGCTGTACCAACAAGCACTTTAAAAACATAAATCATGTAAAAACGGGTGATTCCCCCCCTGCTTACAATCTCTACTATGCTAATAGTGTCTATTATGCTACCTGGTGGTTCCGTAAAGCTGGAAATCTCCTCTGTGCACTCTGAAACATTTTATTTGGCAATATCCACTGACCAAGGGGGAAATGTGAATGTGAAAGGACCGGCGCTCATCATCTCCCAGCCCTGGACTGTTCCTTTGTAAATTCGAACTTTAAATGGATCCTAATCATTGTAAAATGGAAATACACTAATATATATACAGTTGAAGTCAGAGGTTTACATAGACTTTACCCAAATACATTTAAACTCAGTTTTTCACAATTCCTGACATTTAATCCTAGTAAATATTCCCCGTTTTAGGTCAGTTAGGATCACCAATTTATTTTAAGAATGTGAAATGACAGAATAATAGCAGAGAATGATTTATTTCAGTTTTTATTTCTTTCATCACATCCCCAGTGGGTCAGAAGATTACACACTCAATTATTATTGGTAGCATTGCCATTAAATGGTTTAACTTGGGTCAAACGTTTTGGGTAGCCTTCCACAAGCTTCCCACAATAAGTTGGGTGAATTTTGGCCCATTCCTCCTGACAGAGCTGGTGTAACTGAGTCAGGTTTGTAGGCCTCCCTGCACACCTTTTCAGTTCTGCCCACACATTTTCTATAGGATTGAGGTCAGGGTTTTATGATGGCCACTCCAATACCTTGACTTTGTTGTCCTTAAGCCATTTTGCCACAACTTTGGAAGTATGCTTGGGGTCATTGTCCATTTGGAAGAACCATTTGCGATCAAGCTTTAACTTCCTGACTGATGTCTTGAGATGTTGCCGGAGGGACTGGTGCACTTCACAAAATAGATAGCTTCATGAAGAAAAATTATATCCATAATTTTCCTTCTTCATGAAGCTATCTATTTTGTGAAGTGCACCAGTCCCTCCTGCAGCAAAGCACCCCCACAACATGATGCTGCCACCCTGTGCTTCACGGTTGGGATGGAGTTCTTCAGCTTGCAAGCCTCACCTTTTTTCCTCCAAACATAACGATGGAAATTACAGCCAAACAGTTCTATTTTTGTTTCATCAGACCAGAGAATATTTCTCCAAAACGTACGATCTTTGTCCCCATGTGCAGTTGCAAACCGTAGTCTGGCTTTTTTTAATGGAGGTTTTGGAACAGTGGCTTCTTCCTTGCTGAGCGGCCTTTCAGGTTAAGTCGATATAGGACTCGTTTTAATGTGGATATATATACTTTTCTACCCGTTTCCTCCAGCATCTTCACAAGGTCCTTTGCTGCTGTTCTGGGATTGATTTGCACTTTTCGCACCAAAGTTCGTTCATCTCTAGGAGCCAGAACACGTCTCCTTCCTGAGCGGTATGACGGCCGCTGCATACTATTGTTTGTACAGAGGAACGTGGTACCTTCAGGCGTTTGGAAATTGCAACCAAGGATGAACCAGACTTGTGGAGGTCTACAATTATTTTCTGAAGTCTTGGCTGACTTCTTTTGATTTTCCCATGATGTCAAGCAAAGAGGCACTGAGTTTGAAGGTAGGCCTTGAAATACATCCACAGGTACACCTCCAATTGACTCAAATTATGTCAATTAGCCTATGAGAAGCTTCTATAGCCATATCATTTTCTGGAATTTACCAAGCTGTTTAATTAAAGGCATAGTCAACTTTGTGCATGCACACTTCTGAAAAACTGGACTTGTGATGGTGAATTATAAGTGAAATAATCTGTCCGTACACAATTGTTGGAAAAATGACTTGTGTCATGCTCAAAGTAGATGTCCTAACCGACTTGCCAAAACTATATTTAGTTAACAAGAAGTTTGTGGAGTGGTTGAAAAATGAGTTTTAATGACTCCAACCTAAGTGTATGTAAACTTCAACTGTATAAAACACACACACATATACATACGTACGTGTAATATAGATATATATATATATATATATGTGTGTGTGTACATATTTATATATACACACACACTTCCATTCAAAAGTTAGGGGTCACATAGAAATGTCCTTGTTTGTCAAAGAAAAACATTTTTTTGCCCATTAAAGTAATATCAAATTGATCAGAAATACAGTGTAGACATTGTTAATGTTGAAACTGACTATTGTAGCTGGAAACGGCAGATTTTTTATGGAATATCTACATAGGCGTACAGAGGCCCATTATCAGCAACCATCACTCCTATGTTCCAATGTCATGTTGTGTTAGCTAATCCAAGTTTATCATTTTAAAAAGGCCAATTGATCGTTAGAAAACCCTTTTGCAATCATGTTAGCACAGCTGAAAACTGTTCTAATTAAAGAAGAAATAAAACTGTCCTTCTTTAGACTAGTTGGCCTTCTTCAGCATTTGTGGGTTTGATTATAGGCTCAAAATGGCCAGGAATAAAGTACTTTCTTCTGAAACTCGTCAGTCTATTCTTGTTCTGAGAAATGAAGGATATTCCATGCGAGAAATTGCCAAGACACTGAAGATTTCGTACAACGCTGTGTACTACTCCCTTCACAGAACAGCGCAAACTGGCGCTAACCAGAAAATAAATTAGAGTGGGAAGCCCCGGTGCACAATTGAGCAAGAGGACAAGTACATTTAGTGTGTCTAGTTTGAGAAACAGACTGGCAGATTCATTAAATAGTACCCGCAAAACACCAGTTTCAATGTCAACAGTGAAGAGACGAATCCGAGATGCTGGCCATCTAGGCAGAGTTCCTCTGTCCAGTGTCTGTTATTTTGCTCATCTTTAATCTTTTATTGGCCAATCTGAGATATGGCTTTTCTTTGCAACTCTGCCTAGAAAGCCAGCATCCCAGAGTCACCTCTTCTCACAAACACACACACAAAAGATTGGACACCTAGTCATTCTAGGGTTTTCCTTTAGCTTGACTATTTTCTACATTGTAGAATAATAGTGAAGACATCAAAACTATAAAATAAGACGCAGAACATTGTCGTCACCAAAAAAGTGTTAAATAAATCAAATGACATTTTATACATATCTGGTATTCTTCAAATTAGACACGTTTTTCCTGGATGACAGCTTGCACACTCTTGGCATTCTCTCAACCAGCTTCATGAGAAATGCTTTTCCAACAGTCTTGAATGAGTTCCCACATATGCTGAGCACTTGTTGACTGCTTTTCATTCACTCTGCGGTCCAACTCATCCCAAACCATCTCAATTGGGTTGAAGTCGGGTGATTGTGGAGGCCAGGTCATCTGATGCAGCACCATCACTCTCCTTCTTGGTTAAATAGCCCTTACATTTTTTCTTTCAACTTTATTTAACAAGGTAGGCCAGTTGAGAACAAGTTCTCATTTAAAACTGCGATCTGGCAAAGATAAAGCAAAGCAGTGCGACACAAACAACAGACTTACACATTGGATAAAACAAACGTATAGTCAATAACACAATGGAAAAACCTATATACAGTGTGTGCAAATGTAGTAAGATCACAGACTGGAGGTGTGTTGAGTCATGATCCTGTTCAAAAACAAAGTGATAGTCCCACGAAGCGCAAACCAGATGGGACAGCGTATCGCTAAAGAATGCTGTAGTAGCCATGCTAGTTAAGTGTGCCTTGAATTGTAAATGAATCAGTATCACCAGCAAAGCACCCCCGCACTATCACACCTCTTCCTCCATGCTTCACGGTAGGAACCACATATGCGCAGATCATCCGTTCACCTACACTGTGTATCAAAAATCTCACATTTGGACTCAGACCAAAAGGACAGATCTCCACCGGTCTAAATGTCCATTGCTCGTGTTTTTTAGCCCAAGCAAGTCTCTTCTTCTTATTGGTGTCCTTCAGTGGTTTCTTCGCAGCAATTCGAACATGAAGGCCTGATTCACGTAGTCTCTTCTGAACAGTTGATGTGTCTGTTAGCATTTATTTGGACTGCAATCTGAGGTGCAGCAGAGCAAACTCTGGGTCTTCCATTCCTGTGGTGGTCCTCATGAGAGCCAGTTTCATCAGAGCGCATGATGGTTTTTGCAACTGTACTTGAAGCTTTCAAAGTTCTAGAAATTTTCCAGATTGACTATGTCTGAAAGCAATGATGGACAGTCATTTCTCTTTGCTTATTTGAGCTGTTCTTGCCATAATATGCACTTTGTCTTTTACCAAATAGGGCCATCTTTTGTATCCCACCCCTACCTTGTCACAACACAACTGATTGGCTGAAACGCATAGAGGAAAGAAATTCCACAAATGTACATTTAACAAGGCACACCAGTTAATTGAAATGCATTCCAGGTGACGACCTCATGAAGCTGGTTGAGAGAATGCCAAAGAGTGTGCAAAGCGGTCATCAAGGCAAAAGAACCTTTGAAGAACCTCGAATATAACATGTATTTTGTTTGTTGAAAAATGTTGTGGTCACTACATGATTACATGTGTGTTATTTCATAGTTTTGATGTTTTCACTATTATTCTACAATGTAGAAAATAGTATAAAGAAAAACCCTTGAATGAGAAGGTGTCCAAACTTTTGACTGGTACTGAATATCTATACACACAAAACTATGTGGACACCCCTTCAAATTAGTCCACACAGCCATGCAATTTCCATAGACAAACATTGGGAGTAGAATGGCCTTACTGGAGAGCTCAGTGATCTGGAGTGATGAATCACGCTTCCCCATCTGGAACTCTGACTGACGAATCTGGGTTTGGGGGATGCCAGGAGAACGCTACCTGCCCCAATGCATAGTGCAAACTGTAAAGTTTGGTGGAGGAGGAACAATGGTCTGGGGCTGTTTTTCATGGTTCGGGCTAGGCCCCTTAGTTCCAGTGAAGGGAAATTTTAATGCTACAACATACAATGATATTCTAGACAATTCAGTGCTTCTAACTTTGTGGCAACAGTTTGGGAAGGCCCTTTCCTGTTTCAGCATGACAATGCTCCCATGCACAAAGCGAGGTCCATACAGAAATTGTTTGTCAAGATTGGTTTGTGGAAGAACTTGACTGGCCTGCACAGAGCCCTGACTTCAACCCCCGACTGCAAACCAGGCCTTATCGCCCAACATCAGTGCCCGACCTCACTAATGCTCGTGGCTGAATGGAAGCAAGTCCCTGCAGCAATGTTTCAACATCTAATGCCTACATACTCAACTGGCGGACAGCAGAGCGGATCCCGACCCAGAACGGGGTTTGTTAGTACGTCGATAAATTACATTATCCATCCGGACCATTGCCACCTAGGAAATGTGTGACCTGATTTTCTCAAATAGTACTTGAATACCCCTGATCTAGTGGAAAGCCTTCCCAGAAGAGTGGAGGCTGTTATAGCAGCAAAGAGGGGACCAACTCCATATTAATGCCCATGATTTTGGAATGAGATGTTCAACTAGGTGTCCACATACTTTTGTGCATGTAGTGTACACAGCTCCTTACACCAAAATACTCTTCTCCTTAACACGAGTCCTTGTGATATGTGTGCGTGTGTCCCTTGAGAGGCCTGTGGGTCAGCTGGTCTTGTTTAGTAGGTAGCAGCAGCTGGGGTACAGCATGCCTGGATGAGCATACAAACTACCTCTGTCAGGATCCACATGTTCTCACACACACACACGCGCCTCCAGCAAGGTGAGGAGGACTACTTCACCGGTCTGCACCACTAGTGCAGGAAAAAGTCCAGGAAAAACACATGTTTTCCATAATCATGTTTTTTGGGAACATATGCATACTGGATACAAGGTCATCCACATTGGATAGGTAAAGCATATGGGTTTCCAGGTGGGGGGGATAGGAAAATACATACTTTTCTCCCATTTCATGCATACTGAGCACAACTCTGAGCTCCAACTTTGGAGCTCTTTACTTGACCAGAGCAATACTTGTACAGACAGTGACAGTAGAGCTCGAGGACAAATCCTTGGCATTCAACGGAAAGGAAAGGCTGAGAACGTTTTTGTTCCAAGTGTGTATTCTTTCAGAATGTACACATTAGAAATACTATGTCTGTATTTACTTCACCTCAACTATATCGTCAAGAAGGAAAGAAAGCGTTTACTTAGGAAATAAATTAAATGCTGTCTTTGCTCATCAAGGTCTTCATTTGGATTGGCAGGCAGGGGACAATACAATAAGGGTAGAGAGAGGAGGAGAGAAAAGGATGGTTGTTTCCACAGAGGTGAATGGAGACTGAGGCAGAACGGGAAAGAGCGAACAGGCAGGAAGTAACACATTCAGCCTCCAGTGGGCTGTCGCCTTGGGCTCCACATTGACTGACGTGGAGGACACACAAAGCTAACACCTGACTAGTCCTTTTTCTACACTCACATTTCCTCCCATTGGGCCGCAGTGTTGTTGTTGGTGAATCTGTTGAAATTCTAAATTGTTGTATCAGGAGTTATGTGCATGCTTCCACAAATAAAAATACAGACACTTCTAATGCAGATTGAGAGTGTAAATGGATTTGGTTACTCGTCGTAAGGGCGAATTCAACACTGAAGGCGGAGGGAAAATGCATTAGCTTGAACTCTATACAGGCCTTATTGCACGCCATTTTACAACCTACAGATTTAAATAAATTGTGAAAAGTGCTATTATTGTAACAGCGTTGTTGAATCATGCCAGAAGAGTGTTCTCCTTGAATCATGTTGGAGTTCATAGAATATTGCTCAAAAAAGAAAAAAAGAAGAGCTAATGGGCTCTCCAATCACGGCTAAAAAGGGACACCTCACCGCTAGACACTACTTGGGGTGTTTTTCCAGTTTACCTGCATAATTATGAGCGATGAGAGGGTGTTTCAGACATAATTATGCCCTATAGCTAGATGGATTTTTTAATTTTCATGACGGGAGAGTTCATCCAATGACGTCACTGGTTGATTGAGCCTGCTTTCTGATCTAAAAATGAATCAAGTCATGTTTTGTAGCAATTATTGTGGCCTTTGTGTTTCGCCAATTGTGTGATCACGCAGGCAGCGAGTAGATATCGTTGTCCTTTGTCCTAAATAGACCTATGGACTTTTCTCAACGACATTCCCATTTATCAGGACATTGCAGCACATCAAGGTTGATTCAATTTCCCTGGCTTTCTAAAGACTACTGCCTGCCGGGAGCCACACTTCCTTGATCCCACACTCGAAGGCAGGCTTTATAAACAAGAGTGTTACTCGTTTAGAAGAGCTATGTTACAGTGCACTGAGATTGCTAAATAATTTGGCTGCTTCTGAGAATTCCACTTTCCAAGAAGAGCTGGCTGACTACATTTTTTTTTTTTTTTTTTACATTCTTTCACATAAGAACATACAGTCCTATTTATTTGAGCCAGAAGACACAAAAAGGAGTTGACAGCTGGGGATAAAAAATAATTGCGAGACTAGCAAGCATTTGCAGCCTAGACAAGCTGGACCAGGACAAGTAGTGCATTTGGAAAGAATTCAGACCCCTTGTCCTTTTCTACATTTTGTTACATGACGGCCTTATTCTAAAATGTATGAAATAGTCCCCCCCCCCAATCAATCTACACACAATGCCCCATTATGACAAAGCAAAAACAGGTTTTTAGATATTTTTGCAAATGTATAGAAAAGTAAAATGTAAAAATATTCATATCACTTTTACATAAGTACACAGACCCTTTACTCAGTTCTTTGTTGAAGCACCTTTGGCAGCGATTACAGCCTCGATGCTTCTTGGGTATGACGCTACAAGCTTGGAACACCTGTATTTGGGGAGTTTCTCCCACTCTTCTCTGCAGATCCTCTCAAAGCTCCCTTCATCTTTCCCTCAATCCTGACTAGTCTCCAAGTCGCTGACGCTGAAAAACATCCCCACAGCATGATGCTGTCACCGCCATGCTTCACAGTATGGATGGTGCAAGGTTCTCCTGACGTGACGCTTGGCAATCATGCCAAAGAGTTCAATCTTGGTTCATCAGACCAGAGAATCTTGTTTCTCATGATCTGAGAGTCCTTTAGGTGCCTTTTGGCAAACTCTAAGTGGGCTGTAATGTGCCTTTTACTGAGGAGTGGCTTCTGTCTGGCCACTCTAGCATAAAAGCCTGATTGGTGGAGTGCTGCAGAGATGGTTGTCCTTTTGGAAGGTTCTCCCATCGCCACAGAGGAGCTCTGTCAGAGTGACCATTGGGTTCTTGGTCACCTCCCTGTCTAAGACACTTCTCCCCCGATTGCTCAGTTTGGCTGGGCGGCCAGCTTTGGGAAGAGTCTTGGTGGTACCAAACTTCCATTTAAGAATGATGGAGGCCACTGTGTTCTTTGGGACCTTCAATGCTGCAGACATTTTTTGGTACCCTTCCCCAGATATGCCTTGACACAAGCCTGTCTGAGCTCTACGGACAATTCCTTCGACCTCGGTGTGGTTTTTGCTCTAACATGTACTGTCAACTGTGGGACCATATATAGGACAGGTGTGTGCATTTCCAAATCATGTTCAATCAATTGAATTTACCACAGACGGACTCCCATGAAGTTGTATAAACATCAAGGATGATCAATGTAAACAGGTTGCACCTGTGCAAACATTTCTAAAAACCTGTTTTCGCTTCATTAGGGGGTAATGTGTGTAGATTGATGAGGAAATGTGAATTTAATCTGTTTTAGAATAAGGCTGTAACGTAACAAAATGTGGAAAAGGGGGCCTGAATACTTTCCGAATGCACTAAGTTGTTTTGCTGTCGGTAGCTAGCTAGCTAGCAATATAAGCTCTTTTTTTACGAGGCAGTGTTGTTTAGTACAGTACAATTGTGATCGATTCTAGCTAGCTGTATTTGCTATACCTAAAATGTACTGTAGTCTAACGTTATAGCTAGCTAGCGGAGAGTAAAGGAATGACTTTGGCTTGACAAATCAATCCTGGAGTAACTATACCAGTGTGTTGTAGCTAGCTGGTTAACGTATGTCTGTGAGATGTCTGACTCTACACCATGCTGCTACAGTATGAATACAGACGGCACACAACAATTGCCCATGAATGAGTAATAGCGTTCGTCTTTCTCTCACAGACAACACCACTTGGATACAAAGAAGTTGATGACTCAAGAGATGTGAAAGGTCCCATAACAACAAACTCCCTTTGTATCAAATTGTCTCCGAACACCTCACTGCACCACCAAAAACACATCATATGCTAGTGTTCCCTTTGTAGAACTGTTAAGCGTTAGTGGTATATTTTTCTTGTACTGTATATATATATGTCATACATTACACAACAGGAACAGTTATGGCAAACTCACCTTGGTATCCAGAGCAAATAAACTTTGTCTTGAATACAAGCAATATCTACTTTTTTGCTATATTGACACCAATATACAGTTTTGTTACATGTTTACTTGCCAACAAATTAAAGTTTAAGTGATAAACCAACTACCTGAATAATTTGTTTCAGCAGTAAGACTGAAGCAACTTCATCCTAATATATATAGTGAACAAAAATATGAACCCAACTTCTAAAGTGTTGGTCCCATGTTTCATGAGCTGAAATAAAAGATCCCAGAAATGTTCCATATGCACAAAAATATTATTTCTCTCAAATGTTGTGCAGAAATGTGTTTACATCCCTGTTAGTGAGCCTTTCTCCTTTGCCAAGATAATCCATCCACTTGACAGGTGTGGCATATCAAGAGGTTGATTAGAGAGCATGATCATTACACAGGTGCACCTTGTGCGGGGACAATAAAAGGCCACTAAAATGTGCAGTTCTCTCAACACAATGCTGCAGATGTCTCAAGTTGAGGGAGCATGCAAATCGGCATGCCGACTGCAGGAATGTCCACCAGAGCGGTTTCCAAATAATTTAATGTTCTCTCTCTACCATAAGCAGCCTCCAACATCGTTTTATAGAATTTGGCAGTACGTCCAACCGCAGACCACATGTAACCAGGACCTTCACATCTGGCTTCTTTACCTGCGGGATCGTCTAAGACCACCGACCCAAACAGCTGATGAGACTGAGGAGTATTTCTGTCTGTAATTAAGCCTTTGTGAGGAAAAACATATTCTGATTGACTGGGCCTTGCTCGCCAGTGGGTGGGCCTATGCCCTCCCAGGACCACCCATGGCTGCACCCCTTCCCAGTCATGTGAAATCCATCAATTAGGGCCTAATGAATTTATTTCAATTGACTGATTTCCTTTGAGCTGTAGCTCAGTAAAATCTTTGAAATTGTTGCATTTATATTATTGTTCAGTATACATTTCATAAACATAATGAAGTGATCAAGAAGTTGAAGTCAACAGTTTATTGGTTTCTGATGCTGCTGGAAACACTTAGTCGCTTGTAAAATATATTATACAAAACACTTATATACAGCTAGCAATATATACACCACAATGCAGTTGTGACCATAGTACAACATCAGTCTAACTGAATACGTATGTTGTGTTGATTGAACGTTCCAAGTATGTTCCTGAATGTTTTTCAGCTGGTGAACTTCTTCTTGTGTTGGTTTAGCTGGCTTTGGCGCTGTGGCGATGTTGAGTTTGGGGGGGCTGCAACTCTGGCTCCTTGTAGAAAACTCTCTGGTCTTTCCTGCAATCCACAGCCAGGTGAACAAGCCTCATACACTTTCTTTACCACTCACTGCTTCGACCTATTGCAGAAGATGTGTTTGTACTGCAGGTCTCCTGGAAAGACATTGAGGCAGGTCATGAGGATGTGTAACCATAAAATAAACCAGGTTCCTCTGTAAAAAAGAAGAAAAGGAACAGTAGACTGGTGTGTGTTTTATTATACTCAATCAATAAATGGGGCTTTGCTGGGCTGTTAGCAAAGATGTGAACGTTTGAAGGGTGCTTGACTTGTAGACGGTCTAGTTGTCTTATTGTGTATGAGCACCTGTAGTTGTGCTGTTGAGGAGAGCACTGCCAACAATCGAGTGAATAGGCTAGAAGAGTATACTAACAGCCCCTCTCTCCCCCATGCCAAAGAATTGACTGCAAGGGTGGGAATAGTTTGAGGAACACTTGTGTATTGGTGATATTTATCATGTCAATAGGTCATGCATACTAACCTTTACACAATACCCACACCAACCCCTCCCTTTCTACAATTTAGACTTCAACCCTTGCATCGACCAAGTTGTAGCCTACTTGTAAACACACCAACTATGACAAGATACAGACCATGTCAAAGCCTAGCTCCAGTAGATGTATTTGCTCATCATGGAGTCACAGAAAGGTTTAGTTGATTTTAGAAGGTGACTTACACTAGTTCCTGGTGCTGAGCTTGATGTTGATGCCTCTGCAGATGATGGGATCGGACTCTAAAAAGAACACAGCTAGTCACGTTAGCTAGCTAACTAACTACAGCAGAGGCTAACAGTTAACCAATGTAACCTAACAATGCTTATATTAGCTTGCAAAGTTACAAATCATGTCTCCAGTAGCAGCCGGCTAATTACATTGGAATATAGCCAGCATATTATTGAAGCTAGCTAGCTAGATTTTGGTTTTGATTAACAAATGTAGCTCTCTAGCTTGTTAGCTAGGTAACGTTAACTATCTTACCATGTTGTCTTGCAGCGCTGATGTTGGCTGATGGGATGCCTTCCTCTTCGAAGTGAGGGGAAAAATCAATAGAATAACATTCCCTTTGAAAGTATGATGATATGGCAAACCCATCAACTGGGGTTGATGGGGTTTCCATTTAACATTGCAAGTCAACTTAAAGCTGAATGAAAAGCTAACAACTTGCAAAGCTCTGTATATAGAACCCTAGAGCTAATGCAAGACATTTTACAAGAACACTATATTGGGAGTATAACTGAACAGCAGACCTACAGCGAATGGTGTTAACATGAGCATGCAGGATTTACAAGGTACATGCATAAATCGTCCCAAGTTTGCCCAAGTCAAAGACAGTCAACACACATAGTTGCTAGAAACAGGAGGCGTATAAATGGAAACAGATGAGTGAATAATGGATTAGGGGAAGGTACAGTGGGTGAACTCTTCTCCATATTCTCCTGTCAGAGTTCTTAATATGAACACAGCAGGGCCCTGGGCTGCCACAGCCTAACCAGCCAGGTGATGGCTCTCTGGCCAGGAGCTGGGCTGCCACAGCCTAACCAGCCAGGTGATGGCTCTCTGGCCAGGAGCAGTGGGTCCAGTAACTGCCTATTCCCCATATAGCCTAGCACACTACATGGCCCATCCTAAACAGGTGGCCTAATGGCTCTAGTCTGGAGCTCAAACATCTACAACTAGTGCACTACTTCCGACCAAAGTCACATAGTCACTATAGGGAATAGGGTCCGCTGAAGCCCCTGGGTAGAATTGGTTTACCCTCATTCAATCATAACCTTTGCTGATGGAGTTGCACCAAGACACTGATCCAAGGGCAGCTTTGTGTTTTCAGCCTAGAAACATGAGGCGTATGATTTTTATTTTATTTTACCTTTATTTAACTAGGCAAGTCAGTTAAGAACAAATTCTTATTTTCAATGACTGCCTAGGAACAGTGGGTTAACTGCCTGTTCAGGGGCAGAACAACAGATTTGTACCTTGTCAGCTCGGGGGTTTGAACTTGCAACCTTCCGGTTACTAGTCCAACACTCTAACCACTGCTACCCTGCCGCCCCGGTAGCGGGACACAGGAGAGTGAATTATGGGTTTGGTAAATGCATGTACAGAAACGTTATTTCTATGTGTATTCACACAGTGTCTAGTGGTAACTTCAGCAGCAGTCTCTCCGGGTAAGTCCTGGAGGGCAGTGGAGTATGCAAGGTTCTGTCATATTTATCTCAACACCTAATTGATTCCCCCCGATCAATTAATTGGACATGTCACAGAAGTGCTCCAGGTGAGAATTGGTTGCCAATTACTTTCTCTCAAATAATTAATTACCAGAGCTAATTAATTAAGTTCTGGAGCGTGGAGATAAGTTCTGGGACACGGTGATAACCTGAATTCCCTGGAGCGGCAGAATTAGTGACCGACATGTGAAGCACTTTGGCTCCTGATATAAAGAAGGGATACACTAATGGTGGGAGCCTCCATTTGCCCATTTAACTTCCTTGATTTGGTCGGACAGTCGAAACTTGACTACTTCTGAATGCAATTCAGAATCACAACCACTTCAAACCCCTCAGGTTATTAATAGCAAATGTACCAATATCAACACTGTTAGAGGATTGACTGAGGTCATACGTGGCTGTAGCTGATTGTGTTGAATACACCCACACAACAACAACAAGAGCTTCAAGTGTTTGGATTAAAAAGGAAGAAAAACCATCTCATTGACTACTGCATGCATTTAGTCAATGACATGAAAGGCCTCAGGTTATTGGAAATAAATGTGATGGCGCAAACAGAGGATTGACAGCAGTCAAAGAAGACTGGTCCATCGTAACCAAACCTGGTTGTGTTTATGCCGTGTACTGTGCTTACAGTGTATAAGCAAAGGCCTATAAAATCACACGGTCAGAAAAAAAAAAATAGAAGAAATTTAACACATCAATCCAAATCCACACTGTAAACCCTGGATCATATTCATGAAAAGGTGCTGTACATTAAATCCATTGTGGCTACTCGCCTCCTACACCCAGATTAGGGCGATAGACCAAATTAATTGATGTTTTAGCGCGATATTCCAAATGCCTGTATTGCAAGAATAAAGGTTTATGTTGTTTTTATGCACCTTTAGGTCTTTTTGGTGCTCTGTATGCTGCTGAAGTGGATTCAACAAGTGACATCAATAAAATATCATAGACTGACCAGGTGAAAGCTATGTCATGGAAAGGGCAGGTGTTCCTAATGTTTTGTACACTCAGTGTATAACATGAATCACACATTTTTTTATTTAATTAGGCAAGTCAGTTAAGAACAAATTCTTATTTACAATGACGACCAACCCCGGCCAAACCCGGACGATGCTGGGCCAAATGGGACTCCCGATCACGGCCGGTTGTGATACAGAATGGAATCGAACCAGGGTCTGTAGTGACGCATCTAGCACCGAGATGCAGTGCCTTAGACCGCTGTGTCACTTGGGAGCCCAAGTTAGAAAGCAATAGAAATATGGTTTAATAATCGTCCAGCCCTAACCCAGATGAATCATTAACAGTAAGCTAGAAGTTAAAATAGACAGGCACACACACTACTAATGATGGAAAAGGGAATCGCTCATCTCAAAGACTGCTGGTTTACACACACAGCAGGAGGCCTATAACCGGTGTCTCTAGAGAGACTAGCGCCATCGTGTGGCAGAACAGAGTATTGCAGTGAAGCAACATTAGTCCAATATTTCATTTTTATTTAACATTTATTTAACTAGGAAAATGAGTTAAGAAAAAATTCTTATTTTACAATGACGGCCTACCCCGGCCAAACCCTCCCTTAGCCAAGACGACGCTGGGCCAATTGTGCACTACAGAACCAGGGTCTGTAGTGACGCCTCTAGCACTGAGATGCAGTGCCTTAGAACGCTGCGCCACTCATTCGTGTGGGCGTGATGCCATTTATATTTGTGGTGATTGTGAACCTACATATTCTGAAACTGAAATAATACTTATAGGCAAATCTTCGAGGTAGGCCTAAGCTGTGGGGGGGACACCAGTTGGTAACTAGGCTGAACTTGGTCATCACGGCAGCAGATTTAAAATCACAGAGGAACTGAAGTAAACTCATACTTGGACTATCAATCTCCTTAATTCAGACAGACACCAATGCAGAGGACACCCCCCCCGGTTGTCAGTGCTACACGCAGGTAAGGACCTGTTCTGTCTGCCCCCTGCCCTGCGTGGGAACCTGGCGGTGACAGCAGGAGGCTGTGGAATTCCTCTGCGGCGTGGTCACGGTCCGCACAGCACTGAAGACGACGTCTCTAATGGAGGCTGCCCACTGCGCTGCTCCTCTACTGTAGAGTGTGACTGGAGCGAGAGAGTGTGTGTATGTGTGTCTGTGTAAGCAGGAGTATTTGAGGCATCCAACTGGGTTGCTACAACGCGGAGCACAGTTACTCTGTATGGTTTCTTGTGTGTGTTGTGTTAACGCGGGAGGCCTCCCCTCTGTGGGATGATGGTTCCGTAATCAGCTAAATGGCCTGATTCTAAATGCCTTGAACCCAGATACCACTACACACACACACACACACAACTGAATCACATCTCTAATGACAGAAGGGACTGGGTATTAGCGCTCCGTTCTTTAGGACCCTGTGCGGTGTTGTGTTTTAACTGTGCTCTGGGTGGTGTGTGTGTGTTTTACAAGCATTTCACTACACCTGCAATAACATCTGCTAAAAATGTGTCTGTGACCAATAAAATGTGATTTGATTTGTTGTACTCACTGCTGCTGCAGTGCTGCTTGTCGATGGTCTGTCCCTGAGTGCTGTTTCCAGCATTCTCCTCTACAGCCGGCTTCCTGGTGGTTACCACGGCAGCCAGGGGGACAGACGGCAAGGCCGGAGTCTGGAGGTCTGCAGATAACACACCAGATCAATTAACACACACACACACTGAAGGGGATGTAAGTGTACAGACAGACACTGAGACAAAACAGCATTCATCGATTGATGAATCCAAATAACTAGAATCCAGTGGACAACTTCATGTACTTTGGTCTGTGCGTTTGTGTGTGTGTGCATCAGAGTGCCTCTAAATGTCCCGGTGAGTCAGGCTGTCTGAATAAGAGGAATAAATGTGAGGTATCAAACCAACGTCAGGGAGCAGACATTTCCATTCTAACACACTGATACTTAGCACACACACACTTCTCCGACTCCAGGTCAGAGCAATATAATCCCAGATGAGGTTTAGCTGATGCAACCCAACACCAGGCGATCCAACAGCACAAACTGATACCTTCAGCATTTCTCACTGCTGAATTCCCTGTCAGACAGCTAACTTCTGCTCCTAAAATATTCATGTGTGTGTGTGTGTGTGTGTGTGTGTGTGTGTGTGTGTGTGTGTGTGTGTGTGTTGTCTTTCTGAGAAAGGAGACTTTTAGCCTTAACGGTTAAGATGAAAAGGTTGGAAAATCTCTTATGCGGTAAGAGTGTATCGCCCTGCACACAACCCGTTCTCCCTTTTCCCTCCACCCCCCATTCCAGCACTATCACAGGAGGGGCTTGCCTCAGTTATGCACAATATGTGCAGTGTGTGTAGATTTTTACATTATCCGGTTTGTGTGTTTGTGTGTGTGTGTGATGGCGTGTGCGTGTGATTGCACATGGTTGAGCATGTGTGATTGTGTGTGTAGAATCAAGCAGCATATGTACATGTTGTATAACCAATTACCTATGACTACTAATACTGTCCCTCTATCCTCCTTGTACATGTGCACTAATTAGTTTGTTTGTGCATGACAGTCTCTCTTGACTTTACATATGAATAAATGATTGGATCCCATTAGAGGCTAGTTATGTAATCGCCAATCACCCTGGAGCAGTGAACACACTGTTGACTAGTGGAACATCATGAGCTACTACATATACCCATAGGGCGGTGCACAATGGACCACGCACCGTCCGGGATAGGGGTGGGTTTGGCCGGGGTAGGCTGTCATTGTAAATAGGAATTTGTTCTTTACTGACTTGCCTAGTTAAATAAAGGTTCAATTAAATAAACATAGTATAGCACCTTGGAATATAACACCACTCCCTCTGTGTGTGTGTTCCTCACCCCTCTTTCTGTGCGACTCCTTGATGTCCTCACAAATGCGGTGGAACTCAGGGTCGAGCTCTGAGGCCAGCATGGCGTGGGCCGTGTCTTTTAGACTACATGCTCTGTGGCGGATGATCTTATCTGGAGGGAGAGAACAGACTGACATGAACACACACATTATATGAACACACACATTGGCATTGTAGAAACATTACAGCAACAGTTTAAATGACTTCGCCCTGTAGAGTCATATGACAGCTCTTATTATTATCATCATATAATTCATTCCTTCGTCTCCCTGCCTCTGACCCTCACTAGCCTTGCCTCTCACAACCCTCCCTCTGCTGGACACAACACAAACTGCTGGCTGTGTTGCTGTCTGGCCCCCAACACTGGGCACAAGGGATTATACTGTTCTCTCACTGTTTGGATGGAGACAAAAGAGCTGCCTTTGGTGGTGACTTCGGAGACAAGCCTCAGGAATACAGTCAATCTTATCCTCCCTTCTCACAAAGACACACATATTGAATATCTAAACACAGACAGAGACCGGCACACACCTTCCCTCTAACATAATCAAATCTTGTTTTATCCTAAAAGGCAAATGTCTGAGGGAAAAATAATATGAGCAGCAAAGAAGATGAGACGTATTTGCACTCGTGTGTGTCCACGTGTGTGTTTGCACTCGTGTGTGTCCACGTGTGTAAACAGATGTCCTGCTCTCATTATGCCACCCAACCAACAGGTACAGACAGAGGTCCAGAGGTCACCATCTGACAGCTTCTAACCACTAATTAAAAGACGGCCTAATTGCAGCAGTGTGTATGTGTGTGTATCGGTACTATTCGTCTGTCAGAGTGTGAGGTGACAGGGTGCAGGGTGAGTGTTGAGTGGAAGTCTGTTCCATTATCGAACCCTGTCACTTCTGTGGAGAACTGACAAGGACATTCCGCCACCTCCCGGGTGCTGTGTAGACCGAGTTTGTTGGCTGTGAGTTTGACAATGTTTGGGCGTTTTCCTCTAGAGGTGGAGCGGGTTTGACAGTGTAGAGTGGATAGATTTGGTTTTCTAACATAATGAAGTGAGAGAAACGCAGGGGAAAAAGACATTCCTGCAAGACTGTAGAGGACAGCCTCAGCTTTGACTCCAAACAGAGGGAGAGGAGGAGAAAGATGAGAACAGAAAGAGGGGAAGTAGAAGAGGCACGATAAACCAACCAATTATCGACCATACGAGGCAGGGGCATCAGTTGGGTAAGGCAGATTTGCAGACACCATACCCTAGCTCAAGACCAAAAAATGTCAAAGAAGGCTACAAAATAGTCGACTAACATCATCTTACTGGCACCAGGGGAAACCGCAGCGCATCTTACTGGCACCAGGGGAAACCGCAGCGCATCTTACTGGCACCAGCGGAAACCGCAGCGCATCTTACTGGCACCAGCAGACCGGTGAGTGCACATATTCCCTGCCTTTATCATTGGATCAGTATGACTGGAAAGTTTTGGGGGGACAATAACTTTCTCCTACAGGCTAGAAGGACATCATATTTGCGTCTCCCATTTTCATAAGACTAGATTAGATGGTTGCATTCAAGACAAGGTCGTTTTACATTTGTCAGTGTCAGCAGAGTAGGCTCCACATTCTGTCTCCAGTCATATAAAGTGTAGCAGAACTGCATGGAATGTGTTCATAAAAGACCACATTTTTCACATGCAAAGAAAGAAGAAACATCTCTGATTAGGCCTACTCTGTCACTATGTGCTCAGGCATGCATTGTTCAGAACTGTGTTTTGCTAACAGTGATTGAGATATATTAGCCTAAATTATGACTACGCAATCTACTCATGACATTAGAAATAGTAGCCCATCTTAAATTAGTCTGCAAATGTGATGATAGAAGTTGCAATTTTAAGGTGAAAAATGGATGTCTATTTGAAGTCGGCCTTGTTGTGACTTGAGTGTGTACTATGCATTTATTTCACATTCCAGTGGAAGTTCTGTTCCACAAGTAAATTAGTCCATTTATGATGAGGTTTAGTAGTGGTTGGCATTGTATATGCTGTTCCACAGACCTTTAAACCTAATATTGCGTGAAAATGTCATACCCTATGTTTAGCTGAACTGACACCACCGTTCGCAGGCATTTGGCTGATATAGTTCATTACAATAAGTAGCTCATACTAGAGAAATATGAAGTAAAATTAAATAGGTTTGCTCATATGGATGCTTGTTAATGGGACAATGGACTGCTAGAACCATCAAACTAACAAAATTGGTCAATTTATGATAACCACATTCCATTCAGTCACGAGAGCATTAGTGAGGTCGGGCATTGATGTTGGGCGATTTGGCCTGGCTCGCAGTCGGCGTTCCAAGTCTTCCAAAAGGTGTTTGATGGGGTTGAGGTCAGGGATCTGTGCAGGCCAGTCAAGTTCTTCCACACCCATCGACAAACCATTTCTGTATGGACCGCGGTTTGTGCACGGGGGCACTGTCATGCTGAAACAGGAAAGGGCCTTTCCCAAACAGTTACCACAAAGTTGGAAGCACAGAACTCTAGAATGTCATTGTATGCTGTAGCGTTAAGATTGAGCTCCAGAGTGGCGCAGCGGTCTAAGGCATTGCATCTCAGTGCTAGAGGCGTCACTACAGAACCTGTAATTGCGACAGACGATTTTTAGGAACTTCAGTACTTGGCGATCCTGTTAGCTAAACTTGTGTGGCTTACCGCTTCGTGGTTGAGCCGTTGTTGCTCCTAGACGTTTCCACTTCACAATAACAGCACTTACAGTTGACCAGGGCAGATTTTATAAACCGGTCAGCAATGGGTGTGGCAGAAATGGCCTAATCCACTGATTTGAAAAGGGTGTACACATACTTTGGTGATGTAGTATATATAGGTGTGTTTCAAAAAGCCATCAAGTCTGAGAAAACTCCAAAATGATCAAATGTGATTGCACTGGGCTGGACTCTATTCCCAGGGACACTAGAGGATGGAGTCACGTACTAGGTTTACTTATTAAAACTCCTTAAATTGCATTTTCCCCCTTTAGTGCATCCTTTTGTGGCCACTGCATTTAAACAAATGACAGGGGCTCTCCACCTGCCTTTCGGTTACTGGCCCAATACTCTAACCACTTGGCTACCTGCCGTGTGTGTGTGTGCGTACGTGCAAGTAAATCTACATTTAACTGAGTAGCAAGCCGTTAGAAATTACCTTCTTTGGTTTAGTGGGCGCACAGATTTACAGTATCCCAGGGAGATTAATTTGAATTGATTGGTTGTCAGGTCCTCAGTCTCTAGGCTTCCATCGCTATGGCTTTCAATTATTGCCACAGCATAGTTATTCCATTGTGACAGACACAGAGGGAACTTCAGTTTTTCCCACAGTGTGGGAATTATTCATAAGCCTGAATCCATACATACAACTTTTACTTTCACGTAAGCACCAACACAGCCCGCGTGTTTAAATAATGTATGCTATTCTAATTGATTTGACAATACTTTTTTCGCAAGTCTTCAACTGCGTGGGATTGTGTGTGTGAGACTGTGTGCACGTGGCCCCTGCTTCTCAGGGTGTGTGGGTAGTAATGTAGTGTAGTGTGTGTGAAGTGCTTTTTCCTTTTATCTGGCTACACTGGCAGTAACAGTGGTGCAGAGGATGAGGTTGAGATAAAAATGGATTGAAATGGGCCACTGAGAAACAAAAATATTCTCATGCAGATGCAGCTTTGCAGAGAGAAACAGCAGAGATATTAAGCTGGGGCGATGATAGTTTTAGGGGGTTCTGTCTCACTGTGCATATGATTTCAAGTTGAGTGACGAAAGAAAACCAATTCCAAGTTGTCACTGCCTTGGAGCACTTTCATAAATCATAATGAATAAGACTCATATCTACTACATCTAATTACTTTTGTCACAGTCAAATGTATCAGATGAATAGCTGGGATTTAAATTCTCCTGTGTCATCGTACATGGGTAAAGTGTTAAGTGAATGGAAACGGCAGCAGAAGATAGTACTGATAATTGCTGGTGTGTGACTGTGATTAAACAATGTTTAGGTTGGTTCGAGACAAGACAGAGCTAGTCTTCACTAGATAAGCCTTGCATGCCACTATGTTGCATAGCTGCAGCGTACTAATAACGTAAGTCTGAGAAACTGACACCGAATCACTCAAGACTGACAAGCTAGGCACATCCCCGGTTGGATCTACAAGCTAGGCACATCCCCGGTTGGATCTACAAGCTAGGCACATCCCCGGTTGGATCTACAAGCTAGGCACATCCCCGGTTGAATCTACAAGCTAGGCACATCCCCGGTTGGATCTACAAGCTAGGCACATCCCCGGTTGGATCTACAAGCTAGGCACATCCCCGGTTGGATCTACAAGCTAGGCACATCCCCGGTTGGATCTACAAGCTAGGCACATCCCCGGTTGGATCTACAAGCTAGGCACATCCCCGGTTGGATCTACAAGCTAGGCACATCCCTGGTTGGATCTACAAGCTAGGCACATCCCTGGATCTACAAGCTAGGCACATCCCTGGATCTACAAGCTAGGCACGTTCCCAAATGTGGATGTCTCCATAATTATGTTACTACTGACTTATGTTGCTGGTAACATTACCAGTAGCATACATTGTTAGTCCCGAGAGGTGCACCAGATGAGCTATATATGTAAACAATGGGTCCCAAATGGCACCCTATTCCTTTCATAGCGCATTACTTTTGACCAGACCAGGCCCTGGTCAAAAGTAGTGCACTATGAAGGGAATAGGGTGCCAGTAGGGCATAGCCAAAACCTGAATCTCTCCATGTGTACCTGAGGGGTCCTTGTCAGGGTTGTACTCCAGGGCATTGCTGCAGATCAGGTCTATGTCCACCAGGAAGTCATTAGCCGTCAGGTATTTATGGGTGTCTATCTTTGTCATGACAGTAGACAGATCCATGGGCTGACGGATCACCTCCAGGTAGTCTGACACCTAAAAGGAGTCACAGTCATCACAATTTAAACTGCTATTGACTCCATTTAAATCAAAAGAGAAATTGGTTCAGCAGTGTCAATTCACTACAATCAGTGCAACACTCAAATGGAGACAAGAGGTGAGAGGGGCAGAAAGGACTCAATTCACAAAGCAACTTTTCTAGGGTGGCACATGCCCATCTTTCTATTACCATCTACTGAGTTATGCTACCATATCTACAACAACAAGCCATCTATGTGTTGTTGCCCACCTCCTCAATGTCGACAGGTTTGCTGAAGATGTTGAAGCGTTTGTCTACGGCAAGGCGCCTGGTGACGTCCCTGAGGAACAGACGCAGCTCTCTCAGAGTGTTCTCCTCCTGGTCAGCCAGACGACGCTGCTCCTCGGGGGAGAGAACCCTGGCGTCCAGGGTCTCCGCTACCGGTAGCACCTCCTCACACTGCAGAGCTAGAGAGGGGGGGGGGGGGGGTTAGAGAGTGGGCCCCCCTTCAGATCTTCTACTCTCAGCTGATCCATGGGGGAAAGCTGAGGTGAGAACCACAGGCGAGGGGGAAACACAGAATTGATTTCTTTCTAAACACATCATCATCCCATCAGCAAAAACCCTGAACCCCCAAGTCTCTGGCCCACAGAGTGATAAATGTGATGAATTCCAAATCAATCTCTAACCCCTGTAGATGTGAAATGATTGGGAAGGAAGAGTGGGAAAAGGAGAAGGATTGGACAACAATATGGAAGTTGTCTGCCATTCTGAAACTGAAAATTCTACCCTGCCTCACCCTCTTCGCCTCAGGCAGTGATAGTCCTGCTTCACTTTAGCATTAGCATCATCTTCCGTCCTGCTTACTAACGATCAACTGTGAATGTAATTATGGGTAATAGTGCTGGGTTTATAGCGGGCTCCCTCTCTCCCCTTGTTTCTCCCCAGTCTCCCTCACACTTCTACAAGCAGCTCCTGATGGAAGTAGGGCTGCTGTTTTATTCAGGGGGAACCCCCGGAGAGGACAGAGTGGGGGACCTCACACACACGTTTTAGAACACCTACTAATTCAAGGGTTTCTTTATTTTTACTATAACTTTCAAGGCAAAGGGTGACTACTTCTTTGGTTTTATATACACATACACTGCTCAAAAAAATAAAGGGAACACTAAACTAACCCATCCTAGATCTGAATTAATGAAATATTCTTATTAAATACTTTTTTCTTTACATAGTTGAATGTGCTGACAACAAAATCACGCAAAAATTATCAATGGAAATCAAAATTATCAACCCATGGAGGTCTGGATTTGAAGTCACACTCAAAATTTAAGTGGAAAACCACACTACAGGCTGATCCAACTTTGATGTAATGTCCTTAAAACAAGTCAAAATGAGGCTCAGTAGTGTGTGTGGCCTCCACGTGCCTGTATGACCTCCCTACAACGCCTGGGCATGCTAGAGATGAGGTGGCGGATGGTCTCCTGAGGGATCTCCTCCCAGACCTGAACTAAAGCATCCGCCAACTCCTGGACAGTCTGTGGTGCAACATGGCGTTAGTGGATGGAGCGAGACATGATGTCCCAGACGAGCTCAATTGGATTCATGTCTGGGGAACGGGCGGGCCAGTCCATAGCATCAATGCCTTCCTCTTGCAGGAACTGCTGACACACTCCAGCCACATGAGGTCTAGCATTGTCTTGCAGTAGGAGGAACCCAGGGCCAACCACACCAGCATATGGTCTCACAAGGGTTCTGAGGAGCTCATCTCGGTACCTAATGGCAGTCAGGCCATTGATTTGATTTGGCAGTCAGGCTACCTCTGGCGAGCACATGGAGGGCTGTGCGGCCCCCCAAAGAAATGCCACCCCACACCATGACTGACCCACCGCCAAACCGGTCATGCTGGAGGATGTTGCAGGCAGCAGAACGTTCTCCACGGCGTCTCCAGACTGTCACGTCTGTCACAGGTGCTCAGTGTGAACCTGCTTTCATCTGTGAAGAGCACAGGGCGCCAGTGGCGAATTTGCCAATCTTGGTGTTCTCTGGCAAATGCCAAACGTCCTGCACGGTGTTGGGCTGTAAGCACAACCCCCACCTGTGGATGTCGGGCCCTCATACCACCCTCATGGAGTCTGTTTCTGACCATTTGAGCAGACACATGCACATTTGTGGCTTGCTGGAGGTCATTTTGCAGGGCTCTGGCAGTGCTCCTCCTGCTCCTCCTTGCACAAAGGCGGAGGTAGCGGTCCTGCTACTGGGTTGTTGCCCTCCTACGGCCTCCTCCACGTCTCCTGATGTACTGGCCTGTCTCCTGGTAGCGCCTCCATGCTGTGGAAACTATGCTGACAGACACAGCAAACCTTCTTGCCACAGCTCGCATTGATGTTCCATCCTGGATGAGCTGCACTACCTGAGCCTCTTGTGTGGGTTGTAGACTCAGTCTCATGCTACCACTAGAGTGAAAGCACCGCCAGCATTCAAAAGTGACCAAAACATCAGCCAGGAAGCATAGGAACTGAGAAGTGGTCTGTGGTCACCACCTGCAGAACCACTCCTTTATTGGGGGTGTCTTGCTAATTGCCTATAATTTCCACCTGTTGTCTATACCAATTCGCACAACAGCATGTGAAATGTATTGTCAATCAGTGTTGCTTCCTAAGTGGACAGTTTGATTTCACAGAAGTGTGATTGACTTGGAGTTACATTGTGTTGTTTAAGTGTTCCCTTTATTTTTTTGAGCAGTAATATATATATATATATATATAGTAGAATAGTGAAGACATCAAAACTATGTTGCTACTTGTAGTAACCAAAAAAGTAGCCACCCTTTGTCTTGGCGGCTTTGCACACTCTTGGCATTCTCTCAACCAGCTTCACCTGGAATGCTTTTCAAACAGTCTTGGAGTTCACACATATGCTGAGCACTTGTTGGATGTTTTTCCTTCACTGTGCAGTCCGTCTCATTCCAAACCATCTCAATAGTGGTTTCTTTGCAGCAATTCGACCATGAAGGTCTGATTCACACAGTCTCCTCTGAACAGCTGATGCTGAGATGTGTCTGTTACTTGAACTCTGTGAAGCATTTATTTGGGCTGGTAACTCTAATGAACGTATCCTCTGCAGCAGAGGTAAGTCTGGGTTTTCCTTTCGTGTGGCGGTCCTCACACCAGTTTCATCATCGCACTTGATGGTTTTTGCGACTGCACTTGAAGAAACTTTCAAAGTTGCTGAAATTTACCGTATTGAATTACCTTCATGTCTTAAAGTAATGATGGACTGTCATTTCTCTTCGGTTATTTGAGCTGTTCTTTCCATAATATGGACTTGGTCTTTTACCAAATAGGGCTATCTTCTGTATCCCCCCCTACCTTGTCACAACACAATTGATTGGCTGAAACGCATTAAGGAAAGGAATTCCACAAATTAACTTTTAACAAGGCACACCTGTTAACTGAAATGCATTCCAGATAACTACCTCAAAGCTGGTTCAGAGAATGCCAAGAGTGTGCAAAGCTGTCATCAAGGCAAAGAGTCAGACCGCAGAGAAGGAAAAGCAGCCAACAAGTGCTCAGCATGTGGGAACTCCTTCAAGACTGTTGGAAAAAAACATTCCAGGTGACGCTGGTTAAGAGAACGTCAAGCGTGTGGGTAAATGTGTGTGTGTACGTGTGGGACCCCTGCTTTGCATCAATGAGGATGCTGCGATCGACGCTGCTTTATTTCCATTTGAAAGCCACGGTGTACAGCTCATTTACACTGAAAAGGAACAGAGGGGGGAAAAAAGGAGGCTGGAGCAGAGTATAGGGATGTTAATGGTAGGGGAGGTTGGGGAGTGTCGTAGAGGGAGATGTGAGAGAGATGGGAGTACTACAGGTGCTGTTACGACTAGTCAGCCCTCCTGTTACATTCTTACTAAGCCATAGAATGTATATTTTCCACGTGAAGGAAAAATTAAAGGACTCAAGAGCACAAAGAGAAATTGAGCTGTACAGTGGTTTGAGCAATGTGTGTGTCAGGAGAGGAAACGGAAAGACAAGATGAAAGATTCAGAAGGTACACTGAAATTCCCATTCCAATTTGGTTGACTTTGGGAAATAACTGGAATTTAAATGGAATTGACCCAACCCTGGTGTGTGTGTGTGTGTGTAATAACCTGTAAGCCTCTGTGTGTGTGAATGCATAGTACCTGTATGTCTCCTGGGTAGCGATGCTCTAGCAGCCTGTACCAGTAGCAGGTCAGTGAAGAACCTTCGTCTGTCCTCCTCTCCAGGTGGAGACAGACTGACCACCTCTCCGTACGTCCTCTGGAACATCAACTTCACCTGGGAGAGACAACATCTCCACTGTATGAACACAACTGTAGAAACAGCTCAGTTCCACTATATCCAATGGATTTGTGCCTGGTGTATGGGATCAGAATATTTGTATTAGATTTGTCCAGACTTGGTGTTGAGGGAAAAGCCAATGTAATATTGAAGACAATTGTTTTGAAGTGTCAAGGTCAGTAGCAGTAGACAGATGTTGAATGAATAAAAGGTGGTAGGACAGTGCCTCCAGCCCATTAAACAAAAGTTTGCCCACGTTGTCATAAAGTTAAGTTGGGAGCACGTACTATACATAGCAATGTGTGGGTTCTTGTCTTTATCTGTAAAACAATACCACAGTAATATATGATCCTGCTTCATTCACCACCTGTTGCCTTGTTACTGTTGAGCCACTCACTTTCTACAACTTTACTTTTCAAAGTTCAAAGATTAAATTAGCGGTTCCCAAAGGAGCTACACAAAGCCGGGATGGAGCAAACATCAATATTATGCCACAATGAGAAATGCTGAATTTCAGATAAAGGATAAACACAAAGATGTGTTCCATGAAGAGGATCGATGGGGTTTTTGATATTGACCGTCAATGTTAGCTTGTCAGTCTGTCTAGCTGCTACAACAAGACCGCGGGTGGGTGGGTGTGTGTGTGTTAGACAAGTTTAATCTTCGTCTCTCCCGAGCCCGTACGGGAGCTGTAGCGATGAGACAAGATAGTAGCTACTAAAAAACAATTGGATACCACGAAAATTTGGGAGAAAGGGGGGTAAAATGTATTTTCAAAATATATATTTTTTTTATTAAAAAATCTTAACAGAATTATTTCACAATACTGACTACGGATCAGATCCTAGAGAAATACTACCACCTACGGCTGCAAATGTTGAGGGGGCTTATTCTAATGCTTACCCAATAAAAATGCACTAAATCACCAATTTGGCACATCATTGCTCATGTTATATTTAACAAATTACAGACAGTAACCTACAAGTAGCAACATAGAAATCAATTGATTGAACATCAAATGTCTTCAATATGATTGAAATAGGCATATAGCCTACTGTTTATATTTTAATGCAGTCATCTAGATTCTAATTTGAAGCATCTTTTTATATGTTGCTTGTTCATATCAATTGCAAAGACATGGGCAACATTGTATTTGTAGTCCACATCGTTCTCAAGTTATTGGCAGTTACAGAGATATTCTCACACAATTCTGTGTGTATAAAGTGACAAGGAGGACAAAACAAATATCTAACGACCCACTTAGATGTTCTAGGAGTGGTCTGAGGCATGTTTTTAATAACCATGGTTTTGGGAAACAGCGTGGAGATTTAACTATGTTCCTACGAAGGTTCTAACAATGACCTTCGCCTTAAGATGCTTTTGGGGAAACCGGGCCCTGGACTTGTCTTGTACAACACTTTTGCTGTGTGCTTTTAGTTTCTGTCTGGTTCTGCTTCAGCTAGTTTAAGTCAATGTCTAGTGTTTGTTAATGCTTATACTAACTGGCATCAGGGCAACAACTTCATGTTTGTGCTTTATTCAGGTTGTCCTAACTTGTCCATTTTAGTCTTCAACCTTCTGTCTGTTACCTGGAGTTGAATGTTGAATAGGTAGGTAGAGAGAGAAGCCCACATCCCGGCTCCATGTCTCAGTCAACCCATCAGAAGATGTGTTGTTTTTAGGAATGCAGTATTCATGAGTTGGGATCAGAGGCTTTAGGAGAAATCAAATTCTTTGTACAAGTACTTCAGAGTGGGTTTGGGAAGGTTAGTAAATATACTGACTCAACAAGACTAACAGTACAGACAGACAACTACTGGGCCAAAAGGTAATGACCCTTCAGTGGTCAGCTTAAGTTACCAACCTGGTGTTGAAAGCCAGTCAGCCAACTGAGCTAAAGCCTAGGCGTTAAGGAGTCTTCAGGAATTAGTTAACCGACAGTATAGTACACAACCCTAGACTTCCATGTCGAGAATGTGTTTTAAAGAGCTTGACATCCAATCACTGTGCAGAACACCCTGAGAGGGTGGGCTTACACAGCTTCTATTCCACAGCCTGCTGTTCACCTCCTAACATATCTTCCCTGTCTCTCACATTCATTCATTCCCTCTTTCTTTCTCTTTGACAAGTTTGTTTTCTCTTTCCCTCTCCCTCTTTTCCTTTCTTTCCCCATCTCTTGGCCAGATACTCCTTGGTGGGGATGGAGAAAGTGAGGGATGGAAGAGAAAGGAAGAGGGAGATAGAGAGAAAGGGATGGACGGAGGTGTGTTAGGGAGAAAGACAGTAGGGGAGCTTCTGTCTGCAGAACACACAAGGTAATGATTTTACTCCAGCCTGACCAAGGAAGGCCGTGGAGTATACAGGGATGTGTGGAGGGAGAGCGGAGAAAGGGATGAACAGAGGAGGGATGGAGAGAGGAGAGGTCTACCTGGCTGAGGATCAGTGGCACACAGCAGCCAAGCCTCTGCTGCTCTGGAAGAATAACAAATCCTTTGGTCTGCTAAAATAAAATAAAAAGATCTCTCTCCCTCTGCTCCTCCAGCTCTCTCCCCGCTCACGTCTCTCCCCCCTCCACCCCTTTTTTGTAGTGAACAAGACAGAGCTGCCACTCAAGAGAGACTTGAATCGATCGACACATTTTTAAAAAGAGAAATGAACAATACAGTTGGAGAGGAATTGATTAGGTATCGTGGAGTGTGTGGGCGCGTTTCTGTGTTCAAATGTTCCATTGAATTGCAGCTTGATTATGGCCTCACCACCAGCTAAAAGACAAGCAGAGAAAGGAGGGGGATTATCTTCCCCTCTCATTACTAGTCGGGATACAGTTTGTCAAAGTAACAAAGTAGAATTTTTAAGCATTTTAGCTAACCCTAACACTTTTCCTAACCCTATTCTCCTAACTTTCTGCGTAAGTTCTCCGAACCTGCTACGAAAAGTCTATTCTGACATAAACCGTATCCCATCTAAACAAAAAACCCTCTCCCCAATCCAGTATTCATTGTTTTCTAAGAACCCAAAAATTTACTCTCGGTTTCACCCTTCATGCCTTCTAAACTAAAGGCTTCAAACAAAGAGACTAAAATAGTGTGTGTGTCTCTGTTGCCATTGTTTTAAATGACAGCAGAGATCTATGGGTGTCTCTCAGGCCTTTACAATAAAGACAGATACATTCTGTACTTCAGAAGCAGCTACAGCTCATTGAATGGTTTAAAACACGAGTTTAAATCAATGGTGTTGCCACCATTCTTGTGTTGGCTGTGCCTGCTGTTCATGTGTTTTGAACACACACATCAGCACTACTGCATACTCCTGCCAGCTCCACGAGTGGGGGACTAGTGTGTGTGTGTGTGTGTGTGTGTGTGTGTGTGTGTGTGTGTGTGTGTGTGTTGGGGACATGGATGATTCTACAAAAGTGTGACAATGCTGACAGACCACACACTGGAACCCACTCTGCCTCTGAAGCCCAGCAATGAGTCACTCTGATCAGGCACAAAGATCCCCTACAAGCTCCTCTAACCTCCAACCTTCTCCCACTACCTGCACACTTACCCACCTCTATCCTATCTTTAAGGCACTCTTTCAGCCTCAGACACCCCACCCAGACCCTAACTACCCACCCCCAGAAACAACCATCACCAACTCCAGCTCATCCAGTCCTACTCCTAGCTGCAGCCCAGATGCCGTTTACGTGGGTATGGATTCCAGACATGTGCTGGGGAGACTGGCAGCTGGGACCACCTGCCTTCCCCCACTGTTGCACTCTCCCTGCCCATCACACTCTCCCTCTTCCAGACTGGTACTGTAAGAGTGGTGGTGGTGTTGTGTAGGGACAAAAACCCCTGTCAAAGAGAAGTGCTGTGAGGATAGCTGTCACCAATGTGTGCCAGAACACACCCCGAGAACATCAAAACCCAGTGCCAGAACACACCCCATGGAAGGACAGACTAAATTTCAAACTTCAGCAGACCTCATCTGTACCAACCAACCAGACAGACACACAGACAAGAGACACACACCCTAACCCAAATCTAAAATCAGTACATTTAGATTTTTACATCAACAAATAACCTTAAATGAATTACATTTTCATCTCTCATCAAAATTAAGAGAAACAAATAGATTTAGTCAAGTAGTTTTTTCCAAAGTGCCTTTCCCAAAACATATGTATATTGTCCCAAACAATACTCATTTTATGTTTTTATTGACCTCACTGCAATCGCGACCCCGACAAAAAATACCCGTTTTGTGGTCCCCCCAATGGTTAGTTACAGGTTTTATGTGAGTGAGTGAGGAAGAGTGAGAGAATAGGAGGAAACAAGAGACAGATAGAAAATCCATCTATCCAACAGACCAGGTTCCCCCAATGCTAATGAGTCGACCATAGTGAGACAAACACTTCCCCCTGCAACACCCCGCGTAGAGCAGGAGGGCATGTAGGGCCAAATGCTGAGAGCTCTAGACAGCATGTACCAAGGGGTGAAGCTTTGAGCTGCCTACAATCTAAGCTAGATGCCCTCAATCTCACACAAATCATCAAGGAACCCACCAGGTACAACCCTAAATCTGTAAACAAGGGCACCCTCATAGACGTCATCCTGACCAACTGGCCCTCCAAATATACCTCCGCTGTCTTCAACCAGGATCTCCGCGATCACTGCCTCATTGCCTGTATCCGCTACGGAGCCGCAGTCAAACGACCACCCCTCATCACTGTCAAACGCTCCCTAAAACACTTCTGTGAGCAGGCCTTTCTAGTCGACCTGGCCCGGGTATCCTGGAAGGACATTGACCTCATCCCGTCAGTTGAGGATGCCTGGTCATCCTTTAAAAGTAACTTCCTCACCATTTTAGATAAGCATGCTCCGTTAAAAAAATGCAGAACTAAGAACAGATATAGCCCTTGGTTCACTCCAGACCTGACTGCCCTCGACCAGCACAAAAACATCCTGGGGCGGACTGCAATAGCATCGAATAGTCCCCGCGATATGCAACTGTTCAGGGAAGTCAGGAACCAATACATACAGTCAGTCAGGAAAGCTAAGGCCAGCTTCTTCAGGCAGAAGTTTGCATCCCGTAGCACCAACTCCAAAAAGTTCTGGGACACTGTGAAGTCCATGGAGAACAAGAGCACCTCCTCCCAGCTGCCCACTGCACTGAGGCTAGGTAACACGGTCACCACCGATAATTCCATGATTATCGAAAACTTCAACAAGCATTTCTCAACGGCTGGCCATGCCTTCCGCCTGGCTACTCCAACCTCGGCCAACAGCAGACCCAAATCCAGATAGCAGATGTTCTGAAAGAGCTGCAAAACCTGGACCCGTACAAATCAGCTGGGCTTGACAATCTGGACCCTCTCTTTCTGAGAGAGGGTTGCGCCATTGTCGCAACCCGTATTACCAGCCTGTTCAACCTCTCATATCATCTGAGATCCCCAAGGATTGGAAAGCTGCCGCAGTCATCCCCCTCTTCAAAGGGGGAGACACCCTGGACCCAAACTGTTACAGACCTATATCCATCCTGCCCTGCCTATCTAAGGTCTTCGAAAGCCAAGTCAACAAACAGGTCACTGACCATCTCGAATCCCACCGTACCTTCTCCGCTTTGTGCAATCTGGTTTCCGAGCCGGTCACGGGTGCACCTCAGACACGCTCAAGGTACTAAACGATATAACCGCCATCGATAAAAGACAGTACTGTGCAGCCGTCTTCATCGACCTTGCCAAGGCTTTCGACTGTCAATCACCATATTCTTATCGGCAGACTCAGTAGCCTCGGTTTTTCGGATGACTGCCTTGCCTGGTTCACCAATTACTTTGCAGACAGAGTTCAGTGCGTCAAATCGGAGGGCATGCTGTCTGGTCCTCTGGCAGTCTCTATGGGGGTGCCACAGGGTTCAATCATTGGGCCGACTCTTTTCTCTGTATATATCAATGATGTTTCTCTTGCTGCGGGCGATTCCCTGATCCACCTCTAAGCAGACGACACCATTCTATATACTTCCGGCCCGTCCTTGGACACTGTGCTATCTAACCTCCAAACGAGCTTCATTGCCATACAACACTCCTTCCGTGGCCTCCAACTGCTCTTGAACGCTAGTAAAACCAAATGCATGCTTTTCAACCGTTCGCTGCCTGCACCCGCACGCCTGACCAGCATCACCACCCGGGATGGTTCCGACCTAGAATATGTGGACATCTATAAGTACCTAGGTGTCTGGCTAGACTGTAAACTCTCCTTCCAGACTCATATCAAACATCTCCAATAGAAAATCAAATCAAGAGTCGGCTTTCTATTCCGCAACAAAGCATCCTTCACTCACGCCGCCAAACTTACCCTAGTAAAACTGACTATCCTACCGATCCTCGACTTCGCCGATGTCATCTACAAAATAGCTTCCAACACTCTACTCAGCAAACTGGATGCAGTTTATCACAGTGCCATCAGTTTTGTCACTAAAGCACCTTATACCTTATTATCTAGTCGGCTGGCCCTCGCTACATATTCGTCGCCAGACCCACTGGCTCCAGATCATCTACAAGTCCATGCTAGGTAAAGCTCCGCCTTATCTCAGTTCACTGGTCACGATGGCAACACCCATCCGTAGCACACGCTCCAGCAGGTGTATCTCACTGATCATCCCTAAAGCCAACACCTCATTTGGCCGCCTTTCGTTCCAGTTCTCTGCTGCCTGTGACTGGAACGAATTGCAAAAATCGCTGAAGTTGGATACTTTTATCTCCCTCACCAACTTCAAACATCTGCTATCTGAGCAGCTAACCGATCGCTGCAGCTGTACATAGTCTATCGGTAAATAGCCCACCCATTTTTACCTACCTCATCCCCATACTGTTTTTATTTATTTACTTTTCTGCTCTTTTGCACACCAATATCTCTACCTGTACATGACCATCTGATCATTTATCACTCCAGTGTTAATCTGCAAAATTGTAATTATTCGCCTACCTCCTCATGCCTTTTGCACACAATGTATATAGACTCCCCTTTTTTTTCTACTGTGTTATTGACTTGTTAATTGTTTACTCCATGTGTAACTCTGTTGTCTGTTCACACTGCTATGCTTTATCTTGGACAGGTCGCAGTTGCAAATAAGAACTTGTTCTCAACTAGCCTACCTGGTTAAATAAAGGTGAAATTAAAAATAAATTTAAAAAAACAGATGTAATTATATACATACAGTTGAAGTTGGAAGTTTACATAAACTCAGGTTGGAATCATTAAAACTCGTTTTTCAACCACTCCACAAATTTCTTCTTAACAAACTATAGTTTTGGCAAGTCGTTTAGGACAAGTACTTTTTCCAACAATTGTTTACAGACAAATTATTTCACTTAATCACAATCCCAGTGGGTCAGAAGTTTACATACACTAAGTTGACTGTGCCTTTAAACAGCTTGGAAAATTCCAGAAGATTATGGCATGGCTTTTGATAGGCTAATTAACATCATTTGAGTCAATTGGAGGTGTACCTGTAGATGTATTTCAAGGCCTACCTTCAAACTCAGTGCCTCTTTGCTTGACATCATGGGAAACTCTAAAGAAATCAACCAAGACCTCAGGAAAAAATTATAGACCTCCACAAGTCTGGTTCATCCAAATGCCTGAAGGTAACACGTTCATCTGTACAAACAATAGTACGCAAGTATAAACACCATGGGACCACACAGCCAATATACCACTCAGGAAGGATACGGGTTCTGTCTCCTAGAGATTAATGTACTTTGGTGCGAAAAGTGCAAATCAATCCCAAAACAACAGTAAAGGACCTTGTGAAGATGCTGGAGGAAACGGGTATAAAAGTATCTATATCCACAGTAAAACGAGTCCTATATCGACATAACCTGAAAGTCCCCTCAGGAAGGAAGAAGCCACTGCTCCAGAACCACAATAAAAAAAAGCCAGACTAAGGTTTACAACTACACATGGGGACGAAGACTGTACTTTTTGGAGAAATGTCCTCTGGTCTGATGAAACAAAAAATAGAACTGTTTGGCCATAATGACCATCATTATGTTTGGAGGAAAAAGGGGGAGGCTTGCACGTCGAAGAACACCATCCCAACCGTGAAGCACAGGGGTGGCAGCATCATGTTGTGGGGGTGCTTTGCTGCAGGGGGGACTGGTGCACTTCCCAAAATAGATGGCATCATGAGGACGGAAAATTATGTGGATATATTGAAGCAACATCTCAAGACATCAGTCAGGAAGTTAAAGGTTGGTCGCAAATGGGTCTTCCAAATGGACAATGACCCCAAACATACTTCCAAAGTTGTGGCAAAATGGCTTAAGGACAACAAAGTCAAGGTATTGGGGTGGCCATCACAAAGCCCTGACCTCAAATCATATAGAAAATTTGTGGGCAGAGCTGAAAAAGTGTGTGCGAGCAAGGAGGCCTACAAACCTGACTTAGTTACACCAGCTCTGTCAGGAGGAATGGGCCAACATTCACCCAACTTATTGTGGGAAGCTTGTGGGAAGCTACCCGAAACGTTTGACCCAAGTTAAACAATTTAAAGGCAGTGCTACCAAATACTAATTGAGTATGTAAACTTGTGACCCACTGGGAATGTGATGAAAGAAATAAAAGCTGAACTAAATCATTCTCTCTACTATTATTCTGACATTTCACATTCTTAAAATGAAGTGGTAATCCTAAAACCGAACCCAAACCGGGTGCGCACGTTCGCCATCGAGCATAAATGTATTTTGTCACCCTACACCAAACGCGATCACAACGCGCAGGTTAATATATCAAAACAAACTCTGAACCAATGACATTAATTTGGGGACAGGTCAAAAAGAATTGAACATGTATGGCAATTTAGCTAGTTAGCTTGCACTTGCTCGATAATGTGTCCTATTTAGCTAGCTTGCTGTTTCTAGCTAATTTGTCCTGGGATATAAACATTGAGTTGTTATTTTACCTGAAATGCACAAGGTCTTCTACTCCGACAATTAATCTACACATAAAATGGTCAACCGAATTGTTTCTAGTCATCTCTCCTCCTTCCAGGCTTTTTCATCTTTGAATGTATAGTGTGATTGGCATCTACACTTTTACCACGACAACCGGCAAAGCATTTCGTCTTTCAATCACCTCATTGGTTATACCCAGGTGGGAGATGGCACATGGGTACCTGCTTCTATAAACCAATGAGGAGATGGGAGAGGCAGGCCTTGCAGCGTGATCTGCGTCAGAAATAGAAAGGAGTTCTATGCCCTTGGCATCGCAGACGCCCGTTGACGCCCGTTGGCGTGCGCGAGCAGTGTGGGTGCAATAATTGAATAACAAGGATTTCTACATTTATTTTGCGACGCTCGCGCACTTGACATGTCCGGTCTGGTCAGCATGTAACTGACCTAAGACAGGGAATTTTTACAAGAATCAAATGTCAGGAATTGTGAAAAACTGAGTTTAAATGTATTTGGCTAAGGTGCATGTAAACTTCTGACTTCAACTGTATATATCCTTTGTTGTTTGACTAGCAAGAAGATCTCTCTCTCATGAGTGAACTAATTCAGGAGCTGGCACTATGTATAGTGGGAAAGGGAATGATAGATGCAGGTTCAAATCAAACTATTTTCCACATGTGCCAAATACAACAAGTGTAGACTTTACAGTGAAATGCTAACTTACAAGCCCTTAACCAACAGTGCAGTTCAAGAAGAAAATATTTACCAAGTAGACTAAAATAAAAAGTAACACAATAAGAATAATGAGGCTATATACAGGGGGCACCAGTACAGAGTCAGTGTGTGGGGGTACAGGCTAGTTGAGGTAATCTGTACATGTAGGTGGGGGTGAAGTAACTATGCATGTCCGGTGGCGATTTTTATGAATTGTTCAGCAGTCTAATGGTTTGGGGGTAGAAGCTGTTGAGGAGCCTTTTGGTCCTAAACTTGGCGCTCCAGTACCGCTTGCCGTGCGGTTGCAGAGAAAACAGGATGACAGAGAGACGGAGATAACGAGATTGGGGGAAAGCGAGTGGTGAAGTGAAAATATGATGAACACTAAGTGTGTGTATATGTGTGTGTGCAAGGAACAATGTGGTGCCGAGCAGTATTTTAATTTAATTTTTCTGACCCATTGGGTGCGTAACCTGATTAGGGCGTCCACCCAGAATGACAGAAATCACATTTAGATCATGGTCATTCATCTTAACAGAGCATGCAACTTGATGTAACAATGTGCATCTTTCTTAGCAAATACCGATGCCCACTTTGAAGATGATATAAAAACTGCATTTACTTTTCCTCAGACAACAACATGGGTAACGAAGAGCAAAATCACTAGCCCAAGTCAATCAACCATCCCCATAGTATTCTATTGGTCAGCTTGTCGTTTTGGGCGAATAAGAAATTGACTATTTGAAACAGACTCCGGGACATATTTTACACACACACATTTTTTTAAAGCAATGAAGCTGATGCAACATAAATGTTTAGCTTAAAAATATGATAAATTATTTCTTCACATTATAAGCACAGCAATGCACACAAAGCAAATGTTGGTCCGTAATGCAATTAGCAGGAAAACACCATTGTCAAAAGCACACTGCACATGCCAGTGACAGATCCAAATATCCATTAAATCTAGAAAGAGGGGAGAGCTAAAGATGCAATAACTAATACGACTTGCTAATGACTAGGGTTGTGCCTTTGGCTACTGGACAATGAAAGAAATAGGCTAGGCCTACTGGTTTCAAATTGCAAATGGAAGTGTTTATAAAATAATTGGTTGGATATTTTGGCCAGGCTACTTTGAAGCAAGGTAAGACATGCCTCACAATATGAAGGGAAACGTTCAGGTTTCAAATAAGCAAGTATACGTCTTCAAAATGCTTACTGCCTCCAGGCCATTGCAGTGGTGTGACGCGCTGAAGCCTACATGCACTTGAATGGCGAATGGGAAGCATGCTTCAAATTACCAGTTGAAAAAAAAAAATAGCTATTTTCAAATTGTGGCCTTCCAAACACTTTAAGACGCTATTGCATTTAGAATTGCTACGCAATGATTGGGCTTATAAAAGCACGTCTTTCCAGCAGCAACTACTAAACCGTTACAGAACCGTAGCAGTAGCTCTCACACCGTGTCACAGATGTTTCGCTTACAGGTTCTGGATCTGTATGCTGTGCGCGTGTGATAAAACAGAACTCATTTAAATGGCAAAAAAAGGCCCAGACTTTCACCGTTTAAGCGATCAACTCCAAACCAACGTTGAGATGTTCAGACTGCCCCTGTTTAGATTGCTTGTAAAAGGACTTGATATGTATACTTTTTGAACGAACGATTTTAAATCCTTCTCCTTTAACTTTTAATATCTTCTATTCATTAGATACACTACATGACCAGAAGTATGTGGACACCTGTTCATCAAACATTCACACCAAAATCTGGTCCCCCTTTGCTGCTATAACAGCCTCCACTCTTCTGGGAAGGCTTTCCACTAGATGTTGGTACATTGCTGCTATAACAGCCTCCACTCTTCTGGGAAGGCTTTCCACTAGATGTTGGTACATTGCTGCTATAACAGCCTCCACTCTTCTGGGAAGACTTTCCACTAGATGTTGGAACATTGCTGCTACAACAGCCTCCACTCTTCTGGGAAGACTTTCCACTAGATGTTGGTACATTACTGCTATAACTGCCTCCACTCTTCTGGGAAGACTTTCCACTAGATGTTGGTACATTACTGCTATAACAGCCTGCACTCTTCTGGGAAGGCTTTCCACTAGATGTTGGTACATTACTGCTATAACTGCCTCCACTCTTCTGGGAAGACTTTCCACTAGATGTTGGTACATTACTCCGGGGACTTGCTTCCATCAGCCACAAGAGCATTAGTGAGGTCGGGCACTGATGTTGGGAATGTTATTTGTCTGTTAGGGTAGGCTACGCTAGGCCTTTTTCATTTCACTTGTCTGTAAAGTAACTAACTTCCATCACTAGGCGACCAGAACTATCAATCCTAGCCTGCAAGCTGCCTGCAAGCAGACCACTCTTTAAAAAAGTATGGTAACGTTTGTTAAATATCACAACTTACCGAGACATTTAGTACAAAGAAAGCAAATATTGCTACCCTACCATAAAATATAGCATAAACAACACTGCAGGACATCAGCCAGCAACATTTGTTGGTGTCAGGGAAACAATAGAACACTATAACCAGGAGCAGAATTCTACTGTCTGAAAAGGTAGACACTTCTAATGCGGTACTTTTAAAAAATTATTGTCTGATAAGTTATCAATTATTGACATGCTACTGTAGCTGCGTTCTCTCTCTGTAAAGGGTCGCGGTAGACATAATTATATTGCCTGGCCCTAGCGGTGATATATACGTAATAGGACTATTATTCTGCATTGTTATCACTTTGTTTTGTTTTTTTAAGTCTGTTTAAACAGTCAAATGTTTTCCATTTGTCACATCCCTAATAACTATATACATTTGCATATTATAACTCACCAACAGTAACTATTGAACCGTTCAAGCTAGAGAACCCAAAACCAAATTCCACATGTTCAAGATATCCTAACTTTAATTCTTTAAAATATTTATCAAATTATGTAAATTTGCATAAAACAACTCACCAACAGTAACTCGAACCGTTTAAGCTAAAGACACCAAACCAACTTGCTCGTGTTCAGGCTATACTAACTTCAAATGATTAAAAACCTTTATCAACTATAACTACTTACATTTGCATAAATTAGCATTAAATAACTCACCAACAGAAACAATTGAACCGGTCAAGCTAGAGAACCCAAACCAACTTCCACATGTTCAGGCTGTCATAACTTCACATTCTTAACATTTAAACTATAATCAGTGGTTATTAGCGTAAAACGCAATGGATCAAAAGACCAAAAATAAGAACACAGTGGTAGACATTTTAAATGCTACCACTCTTTAACCAGTTCAGCTGCAAACATTAAAACATTAACATTTCCATAAGTACTTTAAAACAAGCACACATTTTCTTTTGGAATGTAGTTTTCAATTATGCAATGGATTTTTTATTTATTTTCCTGGGCAATTGGCTTGTGCCAGATTTTAATTATCAGCTTTTCATTTTATTTATTTATTTTTAAAAATCGGCCAAAAGCCGGCTATTACCGGCTAACAGAAACCCTGGTGTGTTTAGCCTACCTCCTGCGGTAGCTGTGTGTAGCAGGTCTCTGTGGTGGCGAGGATGAGGAGGGGGGTGAAAGAGGGGACGTCCTGGAGCAGAGAGAGAAAGGTGTTCTTTACAGTGTCGCTAACCGAATCCCACCAATCACAGATGTGAGGCATGAACACCACACTGGGCACGCTCCGACGCGCCTCACAGAACACCTGACGGACACACACAACAGCCAAACATCATACATTTGCGATATACATATTTGCGATCTGTATGAGTGTGTGTGTGTGTGTGTGTGTGTGTGTTTATATATGTAGAGGTGTGTGTGTTACCTGAGCGCAGGACTCCTCAGGTGTCTTGGCGCTGACAGAGTAGAGTGTGGGCAGGTCTAGACGGTGGACAGACAGCTTGTCCAGGTGGTGTAACACAGCAGGGGCCAGGTGGGAACCCTGTCCCGAACCGGGGGGACCCGCCAGCAGCAGGCGAGGCCGGTACGACGTGGGCTGGTGGAGAGCTGATCTGGAGGGAGAAGAGAGTGAGAATCAGCTTCTCTTTTTTAAATGTGTCCTTACATTACCAAATAGGCTATCAGTCTGCAGTTGATTGATTAAACTAAAAAGTGTTAGAGGACTATAATGTCCATAATCATATTTCAAAATCTTTAAACATATTAGCCATCTATATGAGATAAAGTACCTCGTAGATTGATGCGAATCTAAGAGAACATTTATCTTCCCTCTCCTGTATTTGATGACAGGTCTGAAGGATGACTAATGGTTTTAACTTTGACTTTGCTCATGTCATTCTCCTTGTGGCCACAAGGTGGCATTAAAATGCACTGATACAGTGGGGTGTGTGTGGCTAGGGGTAGAGGTGTTTTCTGTAGTCAGACTCACGTGGTGAAGTGTAGGAAGGGTGTGTGTGCCGTAGAGGGGTGTGTGTGCATCTTAGGGGATCCAGGCTGGAGGTGGTAGATGGAGGGAGCTGCTCCATCTGTCTCCTCTTCACTGAACTCCTCCTCTAGCAGATTGTCAATGTCTAGTAGGAAGGAAGGTCAGGAGGAAATACTGTCAAACAAACTGTGTGCCACCTAGAAATAAAACTGAAAACCCAGATGTGAAAACTCCTTCGCATTGAGTTGATCAGGCTGTAGATTGAGGCCTGCGGAATGTTGTCCCACTCCTCGTCATTGGCTGTGCGAAGTTGCTGGATATTGTCGGATCCAGAGCATCCCAAACCTGCTCAATGGGTGACATGTCTGGTGAGTATGCAGGCCATGGAAGAACTGGGACATTTTCCACTTCCAGGAATTATGTACAGATCCTTACAACATGCTGTGCATTATTATGCTGAAACGTGATGCGATGGCGGCGGATGAATGTCACGACAAATGGCCCTCAGGATCTCTGTGCATTCAAATTGCCAACAATAAAATGCAATTGCGTTCGTTGTCCTTAAGCTTATGCCTGCCCATACCATAACCCCACCATGGGGCACTCTGTTCACAACATGGACATCAGCAAACCGCTCGCCCACACGACACCATACACGCTGTCTGCCAGCTGCCGGGTACAGTGGAAACTGGGATTCCTCTGTGAAGAGCACACTTCTTCAGCGTGCCAGTGGCCATCCAAGATAAGTATTCGGCCACAGTTACGACCCCAAGATGCAGGTCGAGACCCTGGTGAGGACAGCAAGCACGCAGATGAGCTTCCATGAGACCATTTCTGACAGTTTGTGCAGAAATTCTTTGGTTGTGCAAACCCAGTTTCATCAGCTGTCCAAGTAGCTGGTCTCACACGATCCCACAGGTAAAAAAAAGCCAGATGTGTTTTATAAAATTTCCACAAAAATGTTTAAGTCCTTCCAATTTAAAATAACTTCTATATTAACAGCCCATTGAGCAAAAATTGCTACAGCTACAGCAAGGGGGGGAAACTAGAGAAAGCTCTGGTCTTATTAGTAGAGACATGGTTTATTAGGAAGGACGGTGGAGTGGTAAATGGAAGTTATTAAAAGAAGCATGAGAGATAGTACAACTCCCAGTAGATATGGGGTGGGAGAGAGCAAGAGAAAGTGGGGGGGGGGGGAAGCAAAATAGGGAGCAAAAGGAGAGACGGACAGAAAGAGCAATCCCCAGACGGGTAGAAAGAGCGAACCCGTACCTCCTCTACTCTCCCTGTGCTGTGATTCTGCATGGGGGAAAACTCGGAGCAGGACCTCCAGCACTGTGTCCAGTGTGTTGGCCAGTAGGGGGCGTATGTTTGGGGACAGGGCTCGGCCTGGAGGGGCCTGGGCTCTCTGGGAGGCAGGGACGATGGTCCGCAAGGCGCGGCTGAAGTCCCCAGGCCCCAGCACGATGGTACTGATAGAGACAGATAGATCAATAAATGAATACTTGATCCAGAATGGATATTCAGTGTCAGCAGATCATACAGATTTAGGGGAGAATTTTAACTTCCACTTCATTAAAATTGTGTATTAACCATGCTTTGATGTCAATGGGAGACTACATGGAAATTAAACTTAAGTGGAAGTTAGGATTGGCCCCATGCAGACAAGACAATGGATTCCAATCCATTAATATGGACTTTCAGTTTCCTCCTCTCCATGGATACCTGACATCCAGCTGCAGCTTAACACTGCTGCCGTAGATCTGGGGGTAGCGCCGCCGCAGCGCCGCCAGGGCCGTCTCTGTGCAAAGTGCTTTGATGTCGGCACCGCAGTAACCTGGAGCAAGGGAGTGGAGTCAATGAAAGAACCGAAAAGGAAGTAAACATCTACACTACCGTTCAAAAGTTTGAGGTCACTTAGAAATGTCCTTGTTTTTGAACTAAAATCTAATTGTGTGTACATTAAAATAACATCAAATTGATCAGAAATACAGTGTAGACATTGTTAATGTTGTTCATGACTGTTGTAGCTGGAAACGGCTGATGTTTTATGGAATATCTACATAGGCGTACAGAGGCCCATTATCAGCAACAATCACTCCTGTTCCAATGGCATGTTGTGTTAGCTCTAATCCAAGTTTATCATTTTAAAAGGCTATTTGATCATTAGTAAACCCCTTTCTAATTATGTTAGCACAGCTGAAAACTGTTGTTCTGATTAAAGAAGCAATAAAACTGGCCTTCTTTAATCTGGAGCATCAGCATTTGTGGGTTCGATTACAGGCTCAAAATGGCCAGAAACAAAGACCGTTCTTCTGAAACTTGTCAGTCTATTCTTGTTCTGAGAAATTAAGGCGATTCCATGCGAGAAATGCCCTAGAAACTGAAGATGTCGTACAACGCTGTGTACTACTCCCGTCACAGAAGAACGCAAACTGGCACTAACCAGAATAGAAAGAGTGGGAGGCCCCGGTGCACAACTGAGCAAGAGGACAAGTACATTAGAGTGTCTAGTTTGAGAAACAGATGTCTCACAGGTCCTCAACTGGCATGTTCATTAAATAGTACCCGCAAAACACCAGTCTCAACAGCAACTGTGAAGTGGTGACCACGGGATGTAGGCCTTCTTGGCAGAGTTGCAAAGAAAAAGCCATATCTCAGACTGGCCAATAAAAATAAAAGATTAAAATGGGCCAAAGAACACAGACACTGGACAGAGGAATATCGGAAAAAAGTTATGGACAGACGAATCTAAGTTTGAGGTTTTCGGATCACAAAGAAGAACATTTGTGAGACAGAAAAAAACCAAAAAGATTCTGGAGGAGTGCTTGAGGCCATCTGTCAAGCATAGTGGAGGCAATGTGATGGTCTGGGGTTGCTTTGGTGGTGGTAAAGTGGGAGATTTGTACAGGGTAAAAGGGATCTTGAAGAAGGAAGGCTATCACCCCATTGAGCTGTTGTGGGAGCAGCTTGACCGTATGGTACGTAAGAAGTGCCCATCAAGCCAATCCAACTTGTGGGAGGTGCTTCAGGAAGCATGGGGTGAAATCTCTTCAGATTACCTGAAAAAAATTGACAACTAGAATGCCAAAGGTCTGCAATGCTGTAATTGCTGCAAACTCTTTGACGAAAGCAAAGTTTGAAGGACAACTATTATTTCTTTTTTTTAAATCATTATTTATAACCTTGTCAACATCTTGACTATATTTCCTATTCATTTTGCAACTCATTTCATGTAGGTTTTCATGGAAAACAAGGAAATGTATAAGTGACCCCAAACTTTTGAACGGTAGAGTTCGTAAAGGTTACAAACATTAATAAAACCTAACATAAGTCAATCTCTTACCGACACATTTCTCAGCCAGCTCGTCCACAAACTGCTCAGCCAGTCTGGGGTTCCAGTCCCGAGTGTGGATCTCAAGGATTTGCCTTCGGGCCTAGGAACAGAGAGAAAAAGACAAAGACCGAAAGAAGGAGAGGGGAAGTACAGGGATAGAGAAACATTTAATAAATAACAAAAACCACCCTGCTCACACCACAGTGGGTTTTTGGTCTCTCTGCCAGCTGTCTCCCTCTGTGTGTGTGTGTGTACAAAATGTTGACATATGTGTAACCATAAAACATTGTGATGTTATCGCCCCCTATTGGCCAACCCATTTTTTTGATTACTAAAACGACAGATGGGCTATAGTGGGTAATCGAATGCAACTGGACGAATCATGACCAAAGATACTGTTGTTGAAAGCCTGGGCAGAGGGTAAGTGCAGGCCAATACTTTTCTAATAGTCCTTTCTGGTGGAGGAGCTTCAGCATGGAGCAGGTTAGAGTGTGTGTGTGGCGTGCTGTGATGGAGCAGAGAAGAATGGGCTGTCTTACTGTAGTGACATCCTTGGCTGGATAGAAGCAGCCGACAGTCTTCACAACTGGATAATAAATGGATTTATTTGCCTCAAAATAACAGAAAAATAAATAATACTGTTTGTTCTACCTATTGTAAAGCTGTGATTGAGAACAGCCTATGCCTAGGCTGTATATAATTTAATTATTCTATTATTTGATGTCTCTCATTATTAGTCTCCTGGTTCCTTATAGTTTTAGGCTTCAAATAACTGAGACGGAACTCATTGTTCAACCAGGAGAAAGCCATACATAAAATGAAGTGTAGCCTTCAGTCAGTCTATGGAATGGAGAAATATATATATATATATATTTATAAAGGACAAACCTTACCTAGTTTTTTAATAGGTTTAGCCTATGGCCTAATCCCCATCCATCTGACAGATCAACATTTTACGCTGCTTTGGTGGAATTCTCCACACTGTCTAGCCTACATTCCTCTAATGTTCAGTATCACATATTTATTGAAATAGGCTATAGCAAATGGTAATAGGAAAATCAATTACTTAATGTCACTTGTGTGCTGCCCTGCGAGACTCTGTTCTTTACTGCAGGGCACCAGCCAAGTTCAAGTAGGCTAAACCATCGTCTATCACATCACGATGTCGACAATCATCGCCGTAATATCGCCCAACCCTAGTACGTGTGTCTCTGCTGAGGTCGACTGATTGCTATGCAGCGCTGGGCTGGGACTGGCACACAGTCACATTAAACTGGGACTAATGTGTGGAGTACACACACACAGAGCAGCAGCTGGAACACACACACAAACAAGCATGGCACTATCTTAACAAGGATAAAACTCCAAAAAACATACTATGCCATCCATAGACATACTTTAAATGATTGGGATTACAGTATCAACACATCACCAACATAGTGTATTCATTGTGCCATAATCCTATACATGATTCATATTGGCAGGTGTTAAAATTGTTAACTACGCCACTCCCACACCTTCTTGTCAGGCAGGTTGAAGAGGAACTCCCTGTCAAAGCGTCCAGGCCTCCGTAGAGCAGGGTCTATGGAGTCCAGTCTATTGGTAGCACCGATCACCACGATTTCCCCTCGGCTGTCCAGACCATCCATCAACGCCAGCAGAGTGGACACTATGGAGCTGGAGGAGGTGGGGAAAGAGGAAAGAGAGAGATTATGGTCAAACCATAGTAAAAACTGATCACTCACTTTCATTATTGATTATCAGAGACCATCATCAAATGGAGATATCTAAACCAAACTGCTACTCCGGCATCAAATAGTACCTGTGTATCTGGTCCTGTCTGCTGGAGCGCACTGGGGCCAGCCCGTCTATCTCATCAAAGAAGATTATGGAAGGCCTCATCAGGTACGCCTAGAAGAGAGAGGAACACACAACCTTAATACAATGATCACGAAAGTCTAATTCCTCTCACAAAGTAACACCACACTGGACTAGAGGTCTTCACAGATCCACCTGTACCATAATCTCCAAGACCCAGAACCCAGCAGGTCCGGATTCAGAATTCTAATTAACGTGACGGTCTGGGTCGGATCTGATATGGATTGTCACGGGTAAGTGTAGTTTTAGCTGACTGTTCCGGAAGAGCCCGTACAGATCAGAACGGGACTACTGCAGTAGAGAAAGTTGTTGATGGCCAATCAAAGACAAATAGGCTACAGTCAGAGCCTCGCTACGTGTGTTGCAAAAGGCGATACATTTTATATACAAAAGTATGAAGACACCCCTTCAAATTAGTGGATTTGGCTACATCAGCCACACCCGCTGCTGACAGGTGTATACAAATTGAGCACACAGCCATGCAATCTCCATAGACAAAACATTGGCCATAGAATGGCCTTACTGAAGAGCTCAGTTACATTGAACATGGCACTGTCATAGGATGCCACCTTTGCAACAAGTCTGTTCATCAAATTTCCGCCCTGCTAGAGCTGCCCCAGTCATCTTTAAGTGCTGTTATTGTGAAGTGAAAACATCTAGGAGCAACAATGGCTCAGCCACAAAGTGGTATGCCACACAAGCTCACAGAATCGTCTGTCCTCAGTTGCAACACTCACTACAGAGTTCCAAAATAGCCCCAAAGCAATGTCAGCACAATAACTGTTAGTCCGAAGCTTCATGAAATGGGTTTTCATGGCCAAGCAGCTGCACACAAGCCTAAGATCACCATACGCAATGCCAAGCGTCAGCTGGAGTGGTGTAAAGCTCACCGCCATTGGACTCTGAAACGGAAACACCTTCTCTGGAGTGATGAATCACGCTTCGCCCTCTGGCAGTCCGACGTACTAATCTAGGTTTGGCAGATGCCAGGAGAACGCTACCTCCCCCAATGCATAGTGCGGCTCCAACTGTAAAGTTTGGTGGAGGAGGAATAGTGGTCTGGGGCTTTTTTTCATGGTTCGGGTGCTTTTTCATGTGCTTCCAATTTTGCGGCAACAGTTTGGGAAAGGTCCTTTCCTGTTTCAACCTAATTCGATGATCTAGTTTCGTTGGTAGAGTTTAAACACTTGATCGATGTATAGATATCATATAAGAGTTAGTCTTTAGGACAGCTGTTTTAGTCAAGACTTTCGTGTTTTCTTTACATAATATGTCATTGTTGTACTGTATGTGTGTCTATAATTTTGTTTAATTTTGTGTTAATGTATGTAGGTTGTTTTGTCTGAAACATTGTTCCCCCTGCTGCTATTTGACCAGGTCTCTCTTGGAAAAGAGATGTTCTCAATGAGAAAAAAACTGTATAAATGAAGGGTAAAAAAATATATATATTAAAAAATACAAATAAATGCCCCTGTGCACAAAGCAAGGTCCATAAAGAAATTGTTTGTCGAGATCGGTGTGGAAGATGATGACTGGCCTGCAAAGATGTCGAGATCGGTGTGGAAGAAGATGACTGGCCTGCACAGAGCCCTGACCTCAACCCAATCTAACACCTTTGGGATGAATTGGAACACCGACAGCGAGCCAGGTCTAATCGCCCAACATCAGTGCCCAACCTCACTAACGCTCGTGGCTGAATGGAAGCAAGTCCCCACAGCAACGTTGCAACATCTAGTGGAAAATCTTCTCCGAAGAGTTCAGTTATTTGTAACTGTAGGATGAGAAAGTGAAAGCACTGCAGCCTCAGTTAGCCTAGCTAGCTAACTTTAGCTAGCTTCTCCCAGTTTGATGCAGTCAAGACAGGTACTACGTAACCATCTTGGATTCTAAATAACCTAACTGTGGCAGTTATTAGTCTGCTATTGCGCGAGTCAGCTTGGTTGGTTGCAGTCACTCGCTCACAGTACAGCCTCTCCCCGCCTGCTAAAGCTGCTCCTCTCTCCCTCATCTCATACTTTAGCAGCTCTGGTTAATAAAGTAGCATTAAAAAATGACTTTTCTGCTGGATCCAACCAGGTCTTTATGGAACGGGTCTAGTTGTCTTCGGATCCGTTCAGTAGGGGTCTCTATATATTGTTTTGTTAATTTATGCATATCGGGACCGGGTGGGAAAGCCCTAGGCCCATTTCAGAACAGGTCCAACTGAAGACCTCTACTCTGGACTAGAGGTGCATCAGCTAGCCTAAACAGACAGTGTTTTGGTAAGCACAATAGAAACACACAGGTAATTAATGAAATACAGTCCCTGATGATGTCAAACTGATAAGCCTTGGCTCAAGCTCACCTGGTCAAAGAGCAGGCGTAGCTGTCGTTCTGATTCACCGACCCACTTGCTGAGGCAGTCAGCTCCCTTCCTCATGAAGAAAGACACTTTCTTGTCACCTTGACTACACTCGTTGGCCAAAGCCCGCGCTACTAGGGTCTTTCCTGTACCTGGTGGGCCGTAGAACAGACACCCTCTGTACAGGGGGGGGGGCAGAACGAGTGAGAGACAGAGAGGTAAATAACAAGTCTCACTTTTATTGATTGAGGAACTACACATTGTGAACATTCAATTTTTCCCCTCATCTGGCTTGTTCAAAGTAAATAACAGTTAAAAATGGCAAACAAAGCAGGATACATGCTTGATGTCTGAACATGAATAATGTGAGTTTCCAGGTGGCTTTGCCCTTTACCTTGGTGGCTGAATCTTGAACCTCTCAAAAACCTCTGGGTAGAGGAGAGGGAAGACCACCATCTCTTTCAGGGACTGGATGTGGTTGGACAGCCCTCCCACGCTGTCAAACTTCACTGAGGTGTCCAGATTCATGGGGTCCACATCAGCGAGGCTAGCTCCCACCTTGGCCCTGTCCCTCAGCACCCCACTGGCCAGGTCCTCTGCTCGCAAGTTCATAGGCAGACACCTTTACAAATAACAAGTGTTAGCACTGATATATCTGCAGCTCAACACTGATAGACCGGTAAAGGTAGGTCGATGTGCTGTGGTCCTTTGTAGCTCAGTTCGTTGAGCACGGCACTTGGAATGACAGGATAGTCTGATGGGTGAACATCAGTTGATGAGAGCACAGCTGTGCAGCCTGAAGCAAGGAACAGAACAAGCTTGTTCTGCTTCTTTCTCAAATCATCAATAGCCTATAGTCGCTCCATGCAGCCCATATATGTTTTGATTTAAGAGATTCTACGGTTTGTATCATTCACAACTAAAGTTGTTCTTCTTACTATAAAATGATATATACAATGACGACACGGGACTTAAGCATATCCAAGCCTACAGCCTATGTCATGGAGAATAGCCAGATAACATACAGTAGACCAACTCATTCTGTTCTTCTGAAATACATTTTCTTCTTATCATGTTTCTTTAGACCCGTCTAAATAAATAATGGATTTGTAGTGATGATATACATTACATTGATTTAGGCTTATTTTGATGACGCACATCAGCAGCTTGTATGTGTGGAGGCCTGGTTATGCTATACCAGGCCAGCAGTCTTTTGCATGACAATGACCAGCTGACAGAATTTTATGACCGCCACTGCCCCATGTATCCCCACCCTATGTACATACAGTATGGGTGGTGAATGGAAAGTGCTGTGAACTAGTGAAAAGCCACTTATGAATTGTATCTATTATCAAAATTCACCAGGTGAGTGACAGAGAAAGAGGAGAGGTATTCACCTGTTCCTGGCCCGGGTCATGCTCTTGCTTTTCCTCCTCTCAAATCTCTCCTCGTCAGACGACGACGTGGTGTCGCTACTGTGGATGGCATGCTTCTTCACTCTGGACCAAAGGAGAGGAGAAAAAGAAGAAATCACTCCATATTGCACCATGTCAATGTAGGTAAGCAGGGTTTTCTAATAAATAATTGTTCATGCCGGGTACAAGACCAACCGTATATGGCTTCTCCTAGCTGGAGATCTGTGAGTGTCAAACAGGGAGGGAGTGGTTTGTTTTCTGTTGACGGGCTCTGGGATGCAATCATAGACACAGAAGATGTTAAAAGCAACAGCACTCAAGAGGTATAAAACAAAGACTACCAAGAAATGGTTTTATGCAAGAAAAGGAAAGCTTCAGGCAACTTAGTGGGCCAGTTTCCCAGACCCAGATTAAGCCACCTCCTTGACTAAAAGCCACGCTCATTGACAAATCTTAAAGCTTGCAACAACAAAAAAACACAAAATATATATATATATATATATATTTTCTTTACCGATAGGTGGCGCCTCGTATCTCTGTACAGTCTTGCGCTGCCTCAGGTTGTACGGTCTGTCATTCTCCTCTCCTACCTCCTCTGCCTCATCTCCATCATCCTCATCCTCCGCTTCGTCATCCTCTTCTTCCCCGTGAGACTCTGTAAACAAGTCAAATATGCTTTTTATTTATTTAATACTTTTTGCCCCTTTTCATGGTATTCAATTGGTAGTTACAGTCTTATCCCATCGCTGCAACTCCCATATGGACTCGGGAGAGGCGAAGGTCAAGAGCCACGCATCCTCTGAAACACGACCCAACAAAGCCACACTGCTCGCTTAACCCAGAAGCACGAATGTGTCGGAGGAAACACCGTACAACTGGCGACTGAAGTCAGCATGCATGCACCCGGCCTGCCACAAGGAGTCGCTAGAGCGCGATGGGACAAGGACATCCCGGCCGGCCAAACCCTCCCTTAACCCGGACAACATGGCCAATTGTGCGCAGCCTCATGGGTCTCCCGGTTGCGACATAGCCTGGGATCGAACCCGGGTCTGTAGCGACGCCTCTAGCACTGCAATGCATTGCCTTAGATCACTGGGGAGGCCCTAAAATATTATATTTAAAATGTAGTCTGAACCTCAAGCAACACAGACCGGTAAATATGACAAAACTACAGTTCTCACAGTCTCTGTACAGATGTACAAGCCATCCAAACTAAGTCAAACCTTCAGTCCCCTCTTCCTCCTCCTCCTCCTCTTCTTCCTCCTCTGTCTTGCTCATGGCTTTGTGATGCGCCTGCATGCCAAAGGTGTTCCTGCGCAGTGACTTCCTCCTCTTCACACGAGAATACATGTCCATGTTTTCCTAGAAGATCAGGAGTAGAGTCAGGTTCAGCTTGCTGGCCTGCCATCATAACGTCCACCAATGGAGTTAGTTATGAACAACCCACTTTCATATTGCCGTGGTGCATTTTATTTATGGAATAATACAGATTGATTGACAGACTCACCACCTCAGTGTCGGTCCACATGCGGAGTCTCTCCACCTCCCTGTTCTGTCTGATGCTGCTGATGTTGTCCATCTCCTGAAGAACTGCCTCCGCCGTGCTGACAATACACGCATCGTCATCGGAAGTATCAAACACAGATGCATATGAATGACTACACCGAAGTTCTACGAGTAAGGCTGGGCCGATCATCACGTTACACATCTTCATATCTATCCATCACTGTTCACCTGTCTGCCAACCATTAAACAAGGAGAATCACTGTCCACCTCCTCGCGGTTTTCACTTTCTGCTTTACAGATCCACCACCTCCAGGTCATACATATTCATTATTTTGTCAAATATTAAGTCTATTAAAATGATCAGTTTGAATGTAAAACCTTTACCTGGTAGTACTGTTGACCTCTGGTTGAGGTGTGTGTGCCTGTGTTTCCGTTATCCAGTAATAGCCAGCTTCTGTCCAATATTTTCTGGGACGCTGGCCGAATAATGCTGAATAATGCTACATAATGCTTTGTAGCCTCTTCATTGATGGAAATACCAGTCAATGGAAATACATTTGACTGGTCATTCTTATCTATAGGTTAATTAGCATCATTTTGTGGAAATAAATTGGCGTGTGTGTAAAGTATATTGGTTATGTATCTTATTTATCACATGCGTACAGAATACAGCTACAGAGCCTTTGAGTTGACAATCTGTCAGTGCCAGACATCTTGTGGTACTTTCAAGACGACCGGGAACTCTGAAAAATACGAGGTCAAATCATGACGTCAGTGATCTTCAGGCCGCAAAGTCAGAGCTCTAGAAAGAGGCATGAGTTCACGAGTTGGAATATCGTTCAAAACTACTTTTTCCAGTCGGAGCTAGTTTTTTCCTCCAGTTGCCTTGAATGCTCTGAAGTTTGAAATTGGAGATTTTTAATTTCCCAGTTGTTTTGAATGTGGAGTCACATATCAATGGAAGGCAGGCTTCATCAGCACGTCACACACCACTGTCATAATGCTACTTTATATTATGTTTTCATACCATACATTACTCTTCAGTATATACTGTACCATCTACTGCATCTTGATGTAACGTATCACTAGCCACTTTATATAATATTTTCACACCCTACATTACTCATCTCATATGTATATACTGTACTCTATACCATCTACTGCATCTTGCCTATGCCGTTTGGGCATCACTCATTCATATATTTTTATGTACATATTCATATGAATTACTTTACACTTGTAAAGGAATGAATACGAATATGTACAACTACTACAAGGTAGTTGTTGGGAAATTGTTAGGTTATATTACTGCATGGTCGGAACTAGAAGCACAAGCATTCTCTACACTCACATTAACATCTGCTAACCATGTGTATGTGACAAATACATTTGATTTGCAATGAGCTGGAGGCAGTATGCATTTTGAAAACATATACTTAAATTGTATATACTTAAACACAACTGCCTTGTGTGCATTGCTGCGGTTATAACGTGAATAAACGTTCTGATCTGTTGCATCAGCCTCATTGCTTTTTAACAGGTTTTTTTATGTATCCTGGGCCTGCTGGTTGTATGATTTTGGGATCTATCATCCCACAACTGTCCCAGAGTCTGTTTGGAATAGGCTATTTCTTTCTCGACAAGCTGCCCAATAGAATATGTAGCCTAAACATTTCTACTATAGTAAATTGACATAGGCTAGTGATTTTGCTGTTCGTTACTCATCTTGTTGGCTGAGGAAAAGTACATGTGGACAGTTATTCTAACATGTTCAAAGTGCACATCAGAATTCAGTAAGGAAAACCACACATCGCTGCATCCTCGACTTGCATGTTCTGTTAATATGCATGACAATATTTTAAATGTGATTTCTGTCACAAGGATAATAAAACAAGGAAAATTCAGACATGTGGGAAAATGTTGCCTGTCCCCACAAGGAAAATGGCTATTTTAGGCTTAGGGGTTAGGGTTGCAATTAGGGTTAAGAAGTTTGGGTTAAGGTTGGGGAAAATAGATTTTGAATGGGAATCAATTGTTTAGTACCCACAAGGATCATAAAACAAACGTGTGTGTGTTACCTGTTGACGAGCTGGTCAAAAAGCAGGCTCTGGTTGAGGTGTTCAAACTGGCTCTTCCTCACTCGGCAGCTCCTCTTCAGATCAATATGGCCGTTCATGTGAGAGTGGTCTCCTGCCCCGTCCACCTTATGGGCTGCCGGGGTCAGAGGTTACAGGTCAAAACAAAGCAGTCCAATCTAACTTATACGCCAACTAATAATGTACCTACATGCAAACAATGTCATGGTCTTGGAATAACCAAATTAAAGCTTTGGTAATGAAAATGATGTTACCATGTCCATTTTGCAGGGCGCCAGATGACAACCTGAAACAACACATTGAGATGTCAATATAAACACATTGCAAAAAAAAAAAAAGACTGCTCAGACAAACAGATGGGGTATAGGAATTGAACCCAAAACGGCCACAACCGGTGCCGTTCCCTTGCCCCCTCACCTGGTGCGGTGGGTGGACATGACCCAGGAGACCCTCTGGCCCTTAGCCTGAGACGAGGGAGTGATGTCGCTAGAGCTTGGTGGGGTCTGTCTACGGGTCCGCTTCGAGGGAGGGGACATTCGAGGACTGCTAGGACTGCTCACATCACTGCTGGGATCATTCTGGAGGGGAGGAGAGACAGTGGTTAGAGAGATGGAGAGAGAGAGGGGATGGAGAAGAGAGAGAGAGAGGGGATGGAGGAGAGAGAGAGGGGATGGAGGAGAGAGAGAGAGAGGGGATGGAGGAGAGAGAGAGAGAGGGGATGGAGAAGAGAGAGAGAGAGGGGATGGAGAAGAGAGAGAGAGAGGGGGATGGAGAAGAGAGAGAGAGAGGGGGGATGGAGAAGAGAGAGAGAGAGGGGATGGAGAAGAGAGAGAGAGAGGGGATGGAGAAGAGAGAGAGAGAGGGGATGGAGAAGAGAGAGAGAGAGGGGATGGAGAAGAGAGAGAGAGAGGGGATGGAGAAGAGAGAGAGAGAGGGGATGGAGAAGAGAGAGAGAGAGGGGATGGAGAAGAGAGAGAGAGAGGGGATGGAGAAGAGAGAGAGAGGGGATGGAGAAGAGAGAGAGAGAGGGGATGGAGAAGAGAGAGAGAGAGGGGATGGAGAAGAGAGAGAGAGAGGGGATGGAGAAGAGAGAGAGAGAGAGGGGATGGAGAAGAGAGAGAGAGAGAGGGATGGAGAAGAGAGAGAGAAAGAAAGACAGCTAGAGAGAGAGAGAGAGAGGATGGAGATGAGAGAGAGAAAGAAAGACAGCTAGAGAGAGAGAGAGAGGATGGAGATGAGAGAGAGAAAGAAAGACAGCTAGAGAGAGAGAGAGAGAGAGAGGATGGAGATGAGAGAGAGAAAGAAAGACAGCTAGAGAGAGAGAGAGAGAGAGAGGATGGAGATGAGAGAGAGAAAGAAAGACAGCTAGAGAGAGAGAGAGAGAGGATGGAGATGAGAGAGAGAAAGAAAGACAGCTAGAGAGAGAGAGAGAGAGGATGGAGATGAGAGAGAGAAAGAAAGACAGCTAGAGAGAGAGAGAGGATGGAGATGAGAGAGAGAAAGAAAGACAGCTAGAGAGAGAGAGAGAGGATGGAGATGAGAGAGAGAAAGAAAGACAGCTAGAGAGAGAGAGAGGATGGAGATGAGAGAGAGAAAGAAAGACAGCTAGAGAGAGAGAGAGAGGATGGAGATGAGAGAGAGAAAGAAAGACAGCTAGAGAGAGAGAGAGAGGATGGAGATGAGAGAGAGAAAGAAAGACAGCTAGAGAGAGAGAGAGAGGATGGAGATGAGAGAGAGAAAGAAAGACAGCTAGAGAGAGAGAGAGAGAATGGAGATGAGAGAGAGAAAGAAAGACAGCTAGAGAGAGAGAGAGAGGATGGAGATGAGAGAGAAAGAAAGACACCTAGAGAGAGAGAGAGAGGATGGAGATGAGAGAGAAAGAAAGACAGCTAGAGAGAGAGAGAGAGGATGGAGATGAGAGAGAAAGAAAGACAGCTAGAGAGAGAGAGAGAGGATGGAGATGAGAGAGAAAGAAAGACAGCTAGAGAGAGAGAGAGAGGATGGAGATGAGAGAGAAAGAAAGACAGCTAGAGAGAGAGAGAGAGGGTGGAGATGAGAGAGAAAGAAAGACAGCTAGAGAGAGAGAGAGGATGGAGATGAGAGAGAAAGAAAGACAGCTAGAGAGAGAGAGAGGATGGAGATGAGAGAGAAAGAAAGACAGCTAGAGAGAGAGAGGATGGAGATGAGAGAGAAAGAAAGACAGCTAGAGAGAGAGAGGATGGAGAGAGAGAGAAAGAAAGACAGCTAGAGAGAGAGAGAGGATGGAGATGAGAGAGAAAGAAAGACAGCTAGAGAGAGAGAGGATGGAGATGAGAGAGAAAGAAAGACAGCTAGAGAGAGAGAGGATGGAGAGAGAGAGAAAGAAAGACAGCTAGAGAGAGAGAGAGGATGGAGATGAGAGAGAGAAAGACAGCTAGAGAGAGAGAGGATGGAGATGAGAGAGAGAGAGAGAGAAAGACAGCTAGAGAGAGAGAGGATGGAGATGAGAGAGAGAGAAAGACAGAGAGAGAGAGAGGATGGAGATGAGAGAGAGAGAAAGACAGAGAGAGAGAGAGGATGGAGATGAGAGAAAGAAAGACAGCTAGAGAGAGAGAGGGGATGGAGATGAGAGAGAGAGAGAAAGAAAGACAGCTAGAGAGAAAGAAAGACAGCTAGAGAGAGAGGGGATGGAGATGAGAGAGAGAGAGAAAGAAAGACAGCTAGAGAGAGAGAGGGGATGGAGATGAGAGAGAGAGAGAAAGAAAGACAGCTAGAGAGAGAGAGGGGATGAGATGAGAAAGAGAGAAAGACAGCTAGAGAGAGAGGGGATGGAGATGAGAGAAAGACAGCTAGAGAGAGGGAGGATGGAGATGAGAGAGAGAGAAAGACAGCTAGAGAGAGAGAGAGGATGGAGATGAGAAAGAGAGAAAGACAGCTAGAGAGAGAGAGGGGATGGAGATGAGAGAGAGAGAAAGACAGCTAGAGAGAGAGAGAGAAAGAAAGACAGCTAGAGAGAGAGAGAAAGACAGCTAGAGAGAGAGGGGATGGAGATGAGAGAGAGAGAGAAAGAAAGACAGCTAGAGAGAGAGAGAGGATGGAGATGAGAAAGAGAGAAAGACAGCTAGAGAGAGAGAGAAAGACAGCTAGAGAGAGAGAAAGACCGCTAGAGAGAGAGATAAACAGAGAGATGGAAAGAGATAGCAGACGAAGTAAGTGAAGCAAAGCCAGACTGGCTGAGAGATAAAGATAAGTCTGCTGCAGACTTCCACAGAAGAAGAGATGGAGACAGAGGGAGACCGAGAGACTCGTTGATTCACTGAATGTTGATTTTTTAAAATCTATATACAGTTACATATCGGGATAATATTTCTGACATTGTATCGTTTTGACAATATCTCAATATTATTTTTGTGCTTATTTAACGAGTTACCGTTTTCTGAATGAACTCTTAAAGATAAAGATCTTACATTTCAGTCATTCATTTATTAATTGTTACCTTCTAAATCAGTCTTATTCTGAATATCGCAAAACTCTAACATAAATGATGAATCACCAATATACAAATTGGCTTCATTATTTATTTACTTACCTAAATAATCACACAGAATTACATAAACAGGATATCTTACACACTGATTACTACATATAAATGCAATGAAAAGTCCCTAGAGGTCTTCCTAGCCGTCATATCAGGTTAGTCAATGGAAAGGGGGTGGGGACAGATGAAGAGCAGGAAAGACAGAATGGACCCACTACATACAGTTGATAACTATGCTTATGGAAATGCTAATACTTTGCACATGAACGGCCGCTCTTTCGAAAATAATTGCAATGTACATATTTAAGCTTATATTTTGTCGGCTCTCTCTGTTGAAATCGCCAGGTCCATTTTCTGTGGAGAGAGTTATTCATCAGAAGTCTGATTGTGTTCCCCAGACGTCAAAATGTATTTAGTAGCTGGAGCTTCTCAGATTTCTCAGAGAGTCTGTTATAATGGGTACGTCAGACGTACCAATGGTCGTTTGACAGGGAAATGTTCTTTCGTCTTCGGTCGAGTTTCCTAGACTATTTTACATATACAGCTACAGACTGTGAATGTGTAGTGTCTTAACCATTTGTAATGTATTCAGCTGGCGCTGCAAGTAACTGGTCTATAGAGTGATAGCCATTTAAATTGGCAACCATTTGAAAGTTGAGTGTCTAACCATTTCGTACCTTCCAGCTCACGGTGTCGGTCCCCGCTGGTCTAATGTAAAGTTCGTCACAGTTCCTTTTATGCACTCTGGTAAAAGGGGCCGTTCCATGACGCAGACATAATGTCTGTGCTCATGTGGGTGTGGTCACTGACTGGTTTCCCATGCTTGTACATGTAATAGTAACAGAATAAATAGCAATAGAATAACTGCACAATAAATAATGCTGTAATTAAATTATACACCCAAGGTAGGCTACTACCCCTTTAAGAGCTAGATTAGATTTTGTACTCCATGTTGTGATTCTCACCAAATAAATTGTCTTCACACTATTCAAATCCTACAATCACTGAACAGCTGATGAAGCTCTCAGCCTATAGATCACATGTTGCAAACAAATAATCTGAACTAAAAGCTACACACATTTTGGAATTTCTGTGCGTCCTTGACAATTGCTAATCAATATTCAAAAACAGCAGATTTTTCTCGAGAACCTGCACACCATCTATCTTTTGTGGCACCAACATGAGGGTTTATAGCATTTGAAACAGTGTTGCAGTAGTCTAGTGTGTGGTGCAGGAATAATGAAAAGCGAACCGAAGGGATTCACATTGCCCTAAAAAAGGGAACCGGATATCAGAATTCAAGTGAACCGAACTCAGACCACCCCTCGAGAGGTCTCAGTTCGGTTCGCTTCGGGGGGCTCTTTTGAGGGGTCTGAGTTCATTTGGAGTGTTCACACTGCACAAAAAAATTAAGCAACCGCACTGAGATAACCAAAATTGTCTAAAAGGGACCAAGTGTAAAAAGACCCAAAGTAAGTGGCTGAATTAATCAGGTGACGGGGCATTATATTCTGTTTGCTTTCTGAGAGTTTGAGAAGTCAAAGCCCTTTTGATGAGATATTTGTACAGCTGCCACTGCCATCTTGATTTCCTTGCGTTTTGTTCTCGGCCAGTCTGCTTCTCCCCCTTTCTTCTCCAAACAGAGGAGGCCCGTCGCCCTAGTGACTCCATGCAGCCATGCTGCTGGAGAGACAGTACTGTTCTTCCTTCAGACAAGCATGCGTCAAATCTTTGTTCATTAGCAATGTCTCTAGTTCACATTCGCTTGTAAAATGTCCAAACTCACCCAAAATTACATACGGTAGCTCCTACCTATACATGTATAACTTTATGATCTGAATTGCCTGTCTTGCAGTTTGTTTATTTTCATTTGCACTTGTTAGCATATTGAACTAGCAGCCTCCAAGGAAATCCGCTATTATGGCAATAGGCTCAGAAAAAGAAAAAAAAAACATCCCTTTTTCAGGACCCTGTCTTTCAAAGATAATTCGCAAAAATTCAAATAACTTCACAGATCTTCATTGTAAAGGGTTTAAACACTGTTTCACATGCTTGTTCAATGAACCATAAACAATTCATGAACACGCACATATGGAAGGCTCTTTAAGACACTAACAGCTTACAGACGGTAGGCAATTAAGGTCACAGTTATGAAAACTTAGAACAGTAAAGAGGCCTTTCTGCGGACTCTGAAAAACACAAAAAGAAAGATGCCCAGGGTCCCTGCTCATCTGCCTTAGTCATGCTCCAAGGAGGCATGAGGACTGCAGATGTGACCAGGGCAATAAATTGCAATGTCCGTACTGTGAGACGCCTAAAACAGCGCTACAGAGAAACAGGACAGACAGCTGATCATCCTCGTAGTGGCAGACCATGTGTAACACCTGCACAGGATTGGTACATTCGAACATGACACCTGCAGGACAGATACAGGATGGCACCAATAACTGCCCAAGTTACACCAGGAACGCACAATCCCTCCATCAGTGCTCAGACTGCAATAGGCTGAGAGAGGCTGGACTGAGGGCTTGTAGGCCTGTTGCAAGGCAGGTCCTCACCAGACATTATCAGCAACAACGTCGCCTATGGGCACAAACCCACAGTCGCTGGACCAGACAGGACTGGCAAAAAAGTGCTCTTCACTGACGAGTCGCGGTTTTGTCTCACCAGGGATGATGGTCGAATTCACGTTTATCGTCAAAGGAATGAGCATTACACCGAGGCCTGTACTCTGGAGCGGGATCGATTTGGAGGTGGAGGGTCCGTCATGATCTGGGGCGGTGTGTCACAGCATCATCGGACTGAGCTTGTTGTCATTGCAGGCAATCTTAACGCTGTGCGTTACAGGGAAGACATCCTCCTCCCTTATGTGGTACCCTTCCTGCAGGCTCATCCTGACATGACCCTCCAGCATGACAATGCCACCAGCCATACTGCTCGTTCTGTGTGTAATTTCCTGCAGGACAGGAATGTCAGTGTTCTGCCATGGCCAGTGAAGAGCTCAGATCTGGGACCTGTTGGATTGGAGGGTGAAGGCTAGGGCCATTCCCCCTAGAAATGTCCAGGAACTTGCAGGTGCCTTGGTGGAAGAGTGGGGTAACATCTCACAGCAAGAACTGGCAAATCTGCACTGCAGTACTTAATTCAGCTGGTGGCCACACCAGATACTGACTGTTACTTTTGATTTTGCCCCCCCTTTGATCAGGGACATATTATTAAATTTCTATTAGTCACATGTCTGTGGAACTTGTTCAGCTTGTCTCAGTTGTTGAATCTTATGTTCGTACAAATATTTACACGTTACGTTTGCTGAAAATAAACCCAGTTGACCCAGTTTTGCTGAGTTTAGATGCCAAATTAGCTTTTATGACATTTTTGGTGCCCCCTTGTGTACTAAACCGTTTATACCGTAAATCCCAGAGGGACGGTATGAAAATCTGGATACCGCACAACCATTATCTTAACTGGAATATCCTATGTATCTCAGAGTCATGGTTGAACAAGGACATAGTAAATATAAATCTAGCTGGTTTTTCTAAACATTGGCAGGACAAAACTTGTGTATCAACGAAGCTTAGAGGGGAGTGTGCGTCTCTTTTTTAAACAACAACTGGTGCGATCTCTAATATTAAGGAAGTCTCAAGTAGAGGTCGACCGATTATTTTTCACCAACGATACCGATTATTGGAGGACCCCAAAAAAAGCTGATACCGATTTAAATCGGACAATTTTTTATTTATATACATACATATAATTTGTTAATGACAATTACAACAATACTGAATGAACAATGAACACTTATTTTAACTTAATAAAATATATCAATAAAACCAATTTAGTCTCAAATAAATAATGAATCATGCTCAATTTGGTTTAAATAACGCAAAAACAGTGTTGGAGAAGAAAGTAAAAGTGCAATATGTTCCATGTAAAAAAAGCTAACGTTTAAGTTCCTTGCTCAGAACATGAGAACATATCAAAGCTGGTGGTTCAATATTACCAGTTCTTCAATATTCCCAGTTAAGACGTTTTAGGTTGTATTTATTAAAGGAATTATGACACGTCGACTATTTCTCTCTATACCATTTGTATTTCATATACCTTTGACTATTGGATGTTCTTATAGGCACTTTAGTATTGCCAGCCTAATCTCGGGAGTTGATAGGCTTGAAGTCATAAACAGCGCCGTGAAGCAAGAATTTCTAAGAGCTGCTGGCAAACGCAGTAAAGTTTGAATGAATGCTTACGAGCCTGCTGCCGCCTACCACCGCTCAGTCAGACTGCTCTATCAAATATCAAATCATATACTTAATTATAATAAAACACAGAAATAGGAGCCGTTGGTCATTAATATGGTCACATCCGGAAACTATAATTTAGAAAACAAAACATTTATTATTTCAGTGAAATACGGAACCATTCCTTATTTTATCAAACAGGTGGCAACCCCAAGTCTAAATATTGCTGTTACATTGCACAACCTTCAATGTTATGTCATAATTATGTAAAATTCTGGCTAATTGGTTTCGCAATGAGCGAGGCGCCCAAACTGTTACATATACCCTGAATCTATGTGCAATGAACGCAAGAGAAGTGACACAATTTCCCTAGTTAATATTGCCTGCTAACAATTTATTTTAACTAAATATGCAGGTTTTAAAAAAATCTATACTTCTTTGTATTGATTTTAAGAAAGGCATTGATGTTTATGGTTAGGTACATTTGTGCAACGATTGTGCTTTTTTTCATGAATGAGCTTTTGTTATATCATTCCCCGTTTGGCGAAGTAGGCTGTGAATCAATGATAAATTAACAGGCACCGTATAGATTATATGCAACGCAGGACAAGCTAGTTAACCTCGTAAATACTTGTTCTCCCCACTGTATGTGAGAATGCTGTTCATTGACTACAGCTCAGCATTCAACACCATTGTCTCCTGTAAACTCATCACTAAACTAAGGACCCTGGGATTAAACACCTCCCTCTGCAACTGGATCACTTGACGGGCCGCCCCCAGGTGGTGAGAGTAGGCAACAACACATACGCCAGGCTGACCCTCAACATGGGGGCCCCTCAGGGGTGCGTGATTAGTCCCCTACTGTACTCCCTCTTAAACCACGACTGCGTAGCCGCGCACGACTCCAAAACCATCATTATGGTGCACACATGCTCAAAAAGTTCTACAGCTGCACCATTGAGAGCATTTTGACTGGCTGCATCACTGCTTGGTATGACAACTGCTCGGCATCCAACCGCAAGGAGCTACAGAGGGTAGTGCGGACAGCCCAGTACATCACTGGGGCCAAGCTCTGCCATCCAGGACATCTATACCAGGCAGTGTCAGAGGAAGGCACAAAAAAATTGTCGAAGACTCCATCCTAGACTCCATCCATCATAGACTGTTCTCTCTGCTACCACACAACAAGTGGTACCGACACACCAATTCTGGGACCAACAGGACCCTGAACCACTTCTACCGCCAAGCTATAAGACTGCAAACTACTTAACCAGTAGCTACCTGGAATATCTGCAATGAACCTTTTTGCACTAATCTCGACTCATCACTTACGCTGCCGTTACTATTTATTATCTATTCCATTGCCTAGTCACTTTATCCCTACCTATATGTACAGTTGAAAGCGGAAGTTTACATACACTTAGGTTGGAGTCATTAAAACTTGTTTTTCAACCACTCCACTCTAGTTTTGGCAAGTCGGTTAGGACATGTACTTTGTGCATGACACAAGTCATTTTTCCAACAATTGTTTAGACAGATTATTTCAGTTATTATTCACTGTATCACAATTCCAGTGGGTCAGAAGTTTACATACACTAAGTTGACTGTGCCTTTAAACACCTTGGAAAATTCCAGAAAATGATATAATTGGAGTCAATTGGAGGTGTACCTGTGGATGTATTTCAAGGCCTACCTTCAAACTCAGTGCCTCTTTGCTTGACATCATGGGAAAAATCAAAAGAAATCTGCCAAGACCTCAGAAAAAAAATTCTGGCCTCCACAAGTCTGGTTCATCCTTGGGAGCAATTTCCAAACTCCTGAAGGTACCACGTTCATCTGTACAAACAATAGTACGTATAGTATAAATACCATGGGAGGACACAGCCGTCATACCAGATGCATTCTGGCTCCAAGAAATGAACGTACGTTGGTGCGAAAAGTGCAAATCAATCCCAGAACAGCAACAAATGACCTTGTGAAGATGCTGGAGGAAACCGGTACAAAAGTATCGATATCCACAGTAAAACGAGTCCTATATCAACTTAACCTGAAACGCCGCTCAGCAAGGAAGAAGACACTGCTCCAAAACCGCCATAAAAAAGACAGACTACGGTTTGCAACTGCACATGGGGACAAAGATCATACTTTTTGGAGAAATGTCCGCTGGTCTGATGAAACAAAAATAGAACTGTTTGGCCATAATGACCATCATTATGTTTGGAGGAAAAAGGGGGAGGCTTGCAAGCCGAAGAACACCATCCCAACCGTGAAGCACAGGGGTGGCAGCATCATGTTGTGGGGGTGCTTTGCTGCAGGAGGGACTGCTGCACTTGAGAAAATAAATGGCATCATGAGGCAGGAAAATTATGTGGATATATTGAAGCAACATCCCAAGACATCAGTCAGGAAGTTAAAGCTTGGTCACAAATGGGTCTTCCAAATGTACAATGATCCCAAGCATACTTCCAAAGTTGTGGCAAAATGGCTTAAGGACAACAAAGTCAAGGTATTGGGGTGGCCATCACAAAGCCTGACCTCAATCCTATAGAAAATATGTGGGCAGAACTGAAAAGGCATGTGCGAGCAAGGAGGCCTGTAAACCTGAATCCATTACACCAGCTCTGTCAGGAGGAATGGGCCAACATTCACCCAACTTATTGTGGGAAGCTTGTGGAAGGAAACCTGAAACATTTCACCCAAGTTAAACCATTTAAAAAGGCAATGCTACCAAATACTAATTGAGTGTATGTAAACTTCTGACCCACTGGGAATGTGATGAAAGAAATAAAAGCTTGAATAAATCACTCTACTATTATTCTGACATTTCACATTTTAAAATAAAGTGGTGATCCTAACTGACCTAAGACAGGGAATTTTTACTAGGATTAAATGTCAGGAATTGTGAAAAACTGAGTTTAAATGTATTTGGCTAAGGTGTATGTAAACTTCTGACTTCAACTGTACATATCAACCTCAATTAATTTGCACCCCTACTTATTACTGGTACCCCGTGTATACAGCCAAATTATCATTCCTCATTTTGGACTAATTCCTTTTTTCCTCTGCATTGTTGGGAAGTGCCCTTTAAGTAAGCATTTCACTGTTCGTCTAAACTTGTTGTTTACAAAGCATGTGACAAATAAAATGACTTGGATAATATTGTATCCTGAGGTCCCTGCAAATTCCCAGGCCTACTGAACCATACCCCACTGAAGAGGATAAAGATGCCATGTCCTTGGTACTTGTATGTCCTTTAGTCTGTAAGTCTCCCTTCCTTATTGATACAACACAATAGCCTGTCTGATGCCACATACCACTGCTAGCAGCCTACAGGGAGACTAGTCTGACTATCACCCAGATGAGACAAGGAGAAATGTGCATCACACATCAATGACTGTACGTAAGGACGGTGTTCTGTTCAATCTTTCACTCAGCATTCCATTCACACTTGCTCTCTCTCTCACTGTTCCTCCCAGCCTGTCTTGTGTCTGCGCTCCTGTGAATACTTATCTGTCAAAACTCTGTCACTGTTATTGAGGTGAGAATGAACTGCAGCCATACAAGAAAAATGGGGCACCTATAAAAGGACTGGAACCACTATCCTGGCTCCAGATCTGTTTGTCCTGGTTTTTGTTGTCAAATGGCGATAATAAACTGAATTTAATTTAAAGAATAATTTCCTTCATTTAAAATAAATTAACAGTACAGTGCATATTTTCAAGGTTAGCCCAAAAGCCGTTTCATCTTATCAATATTAAGTTGTTTCATCTTATTGTCCAATGGGAATCCATGCAGCCGTTTCGTACTTAAAACATTCTACATTCAGGCTCCTTAAACTAGATTTAATGGCAAGAAGGTGGGAAAACAGGGAAAATATGCATACTTTAGGAAACTCAATTTTCCACCACCCTTCTAGTGGCTAAATGCTAGTCCCGTTGTTGTGTATGGTGTTCAGCCAATCAGGTTGTAGCAGTCTGTTGTTTACACTTGGTCCGAATGCTGTACACAATGTCAGGAAGTAGCATTAGCCACAAAGCATGGAGGAGGAAAATGCTGTTTCATTTTTAAAAAACACAAATTTTTCACCTTCTCGCCATTACAGTTAAGCAGGAAATCGACACCTTTGTAGCCTGAATGGAGAATGTTTTATGTACAAAGCGTCCACATGGGATAGGACAGTATAGTCAATTGGACGGTAACATGGAATGACTCAATATCGCCATCTGCCGGCCTGTAGACTATATTCCGATATAATCTCAAACCTAGTGAGTCAAACTGGAAAGTTTAAATTTATTCAACACCGAACAACCTGTTGCACAATTGAAGACATATTTCGATTATCATGACAGAGTAACTAACGTTAAGTTTCAAATGGACAATAAATCAGTAAAACACTCAAGAGGGTAAGCAAATATTAAAATATTAATTGTATTCACAACATCTTGGCTACATCTTGGCTACATTTACGTATACGTTGGTACATCATTGTTTACATTTTGGATCGTTATTGTTGTGACATAATGCTTCAAATCCGACATTAACACTTTAATCTTTAGCATACTATTTTAACCTGCAATAAACTAAACCCCCTTAATATTAAGTCAACAGTAGCCCGTATAGTTGTTCACTTCAAGTTTTTTTTTACAAACAAAAAAGTTCAGCGAGTTCAACTTCAAGCTAGCTAGCTAAATAAAGCGAGCTAACGTCAACTGTTGTGAATCACAAGGGTTCCCTTTGAGGTCCCTTCCCCCACAACAAGCTAGCTAGCAATAGCCTGTCATTTCTTTACATATAGCGATAAACACGGTTAGCTATACAACATGCTTATCGATAACGTTCAACACGTCAACTGCCCCGTGTCTCTTTGTTTTAAGCTGTCGAGTACACACCAAGACATGCTAGCTAGCAGTCTTTCCTGCCAGTCAGTGGGCCAGTGCGGTAGACTGTAGCAGGGGCAACACAAAGGGAACTCAACTTGGAGCTAGCAACGCGCTAACCTGCAAGCTATCAGTCAAGCAATGCCGTTCGTGTTAATGGCAAGCTTTTTAATTAATGAATGCAAAGCCACATTGTATTCGTAAAATAAATTATGTTGGTGTCAAATATTGTACACTTTTAAAAAAAAGAAAAAAGTAATGAGAACCGGCTTGAGGCCAAAGCTAACTAGCATAGCTTGCCGGGCAGTGGAGAAAATAACCCGCTTACATGTTCTTCATGTTCTTCATTCCTGGCGGAAGATCGGGTCCTGGACGAGATGAAGAGAGTGCTCGGCTCATGCCGAGAGCTCTTTCTTGTGTTCACCATGATTTTTCAGTTTATTTGCACTTGTTTAGTCTGTCTATCCGTCTGTAGACTGCTTCAGTGAGCACGGCATTGAAGCGCCATTTCTCTTTTGCTAGTTCTCCTGGCAAAATTCGCTCGCGGACCACTTCCGCTTTGCAATGCTTGTCAGTCCAGGGACTAGACTTCAGAAATACCAAAGTTTTGTTATTTGATGAGGATAGATCAAACGTTTAATTGAAATAGTTGCATGTAGGCGTATCACACAGATATATATTTTTTTTCCTGGGGGGGGGGGGGTGCCACCTACTACAACTGGCTAGCTATCTAATCTGACTGAAGTCAAGTCATTTCAGTTTTCCAAAAACGTTCGTATTTTACTGTTTTTAAACCAATTACTTGTAGCTAATATAACGGACATTTTCTTGTAAAATGTAACGGTTATTTAATTGTCTCGTTTAGGAATAATGAACTGATACTACTGAGTTTATTCGATTAAATGTGATATTTCACTTGATAAAATGATAAATGTCTCCTGCTGTCTGCAATTTACAGTCGAGCCACGTGCGCGCGTGCAGCTGTTGTTTTGGTTTGCAGCCAGAGCACAACTGGACGGAAATGATGAACATGCAAATAACTGATTCATTGTTCATTGTAGTACTAGTAGTAATTTCTTAACAGACTGTTTAGCAATGTTTATTTTGCACGGGGAATCAGTAGAATGTTCTACTCTTTCATCAAGCAAATTGCTAAAATTCTGAAAGTGTCTCTGATTCACTGTGCTTATAGGCCACACAACAACACCATTATGCATCGTGTGTGTGTGAGAGAGAGGGTGAATACTACCGGTGTTGGCCAACGCAGCTGACCATCTGTTTTGTTCTTGTTGAACGTGTGATGGATGGGTCTAGCTAATAACTAAAAGTCTAACAAAAAACGGAGAATATTCCTATCATACTAAGCATTTCTTTAACTATGCACAAAATACCATGAATCACAAACACCTCCATTAGCCTACAGTATGGCATAGAGTATTTTTTGTTTATAAAGTATTAAATAGTCTATTTCAGTCTGAAACTACTACCAAAAGAAAGCACTACCTGCTGTGCTCAGTCAGCACCACAGAGGCCAAACCAGATGCCATGTTCACGTGATAGCCGGAACCAGGAATCTCGGACATTTTCGACGTGCTAACTGGTTGAACGCGGCACATGTTTAACTACAACCATTTAGCAAGCGACTTTTCTAGGTTCGACTATTACGTGAACGCTTCAAGTGAGCTTCTAGTGAAAACATTACGGCAGCTGGAGCGCAGAGACGGCGCTGACGTCAAAGAAATTGCTCATCAGAAACTTGGCTGTAGCCTAGCAGCCCATGATTAAGACGAGAACACGAACTGGTAAAACAATGATATGTATAGCCTATTTCTGTGCAAACGCTAATATGTAATCACAACTCGATGAGCGATGCATTTTAGGCATATATTTTCAGGGAACCACAGTTGCAAAATACGTTGTCTGCCAGACGCGCCTTATGTAATTCTGTCGCATGTTGAAATGTGTGTGTGAATCCGTGTGATATTTGATAAAGGTGATATAAATATATATTGTGCAAACTAATATTTCGATCTATTAATCACAGGCAGGAACTACTATTTGGTATTTTGTAGCCTAGATAGTAGGCCTACATTCTCAATAGATCCGGGCTTTCAGTGGTTTTATTTAAGCCTACAATTGCATGGCTAAGTCGATTGAACTGTTGTGTCGTGATCTATCAAAACAAATTGTTAATAGTCTGATTTGGCACTTGAGCATGCGTATATGGTGCCTTTTAAAATTATGGAATGATATGATGATATTGATTATATATTTGTTCCAACTGCTGTCTAAAAAGCATCACAACAAGTGATATCGCATATTCTTCATGTCAGAGTTTTCTTCCCTGATGTGTTTTGTCAGATGGACAACAGCAGAACACATCATGAAAGACATTGACACAAGAGGGAGTGACAAAGATGATACCTGGTGAGTGATGTGAAAGAACTAACCCCCAAGGACTTACACATTTGGAAGTCACTTTTATCAGTTACCTTCATAATTGTTCCAGGTGTGATGGGACAGAGAACGAGGAAGAGGAGGTTCCTATAAGAAGAAGTTTCTCCGTGGAGGATCTTCTGGATGAGGTGGAGAAAATCAGCAATGTTGCCTCTGGAGGCTCAAAGGTCAGGAAACAAACAGGAAGTTCCTGCATCTAGAGTCTACAGTATCTCTCAACCCTATTATATTGTTATGATCAATACTCATACACATTCATCCTGTTGATGTCTGTGGTTGTCCTGTGGTGGTGGATGTTCAAGGTGAAGGTGGTGGTGAGACTGTGGAAGGATGGCTTCACCCTGAATGACGAGGAGTTCAGGAGCTACTCTGTACAGGAGAACCAAGATTTCCTGGAAGCCATCAAACGAGGGTATGGCAACTATTCTTACTTTAATATACTAGGTTAATTGAACAAATATCCCGTCTATATATACTTTCGCTTTTTTCCTGATTTTCCCATCCACCCCTCCCCTTTCCTTGCTGATTTATCTACCAGTTTTGTTCTTCTCTCTGTAAAATGTATTGATTGATTGGTTGGTTGACATGCCTGTCTGTCCGGTTCCAGTGAGCTGCCTGTGGAGTTGGAGAGCAGGGCAGAGGAGGAGGAACTGGAGGTGAATGTAGAGGATCTAACAGAGGAGGCGTATGTTCCCAGGAAGAAGACCTTTCACCCCTTCAGTGGGCCAGGATACAGGTTGGGCAGGTGAGACATGCAATGAGACAGACAGACAGACGGACGGACGGACGGACGGACGGACGGACGGACGGACGGACGGACGGACGGACGGACGGACAGACAGACAGACAGACAGACAGACAGACAAGAAGGCTGGGCAGGTGAGACGGCTCAGTCAGAAGTTCTTGCAATTTCCTTGGTGGTTGTGTCATGCTATATTATAGCACTAGGTGTCACACTAAAACATCTTCAAAGCTTTGTCATGTGACATCTTCAAATAGTTGACTGTGTGTGCGTGTGTGTTCAGTGTTGCTCCCAGAGTAGTGGTCCGGTCTCCATCGGTGCACGAGGAGGGGGAGTTCCTCCCGATCCCCATGATAACACTGGACCACGGCCTCCCTGTCACCTCTCTGCAAATCTGGTTGGCTGACGGCAGGAGGCTGGTGCAGAGGTTCAACCTATCACACAGGTGGATATTACACTGATATAACCCCTCATACTATCCACACAAAAACAATATTTTGTCAAAATGCAAAATCCTGATGATGTGGTCAGTGAAACTTTGCTTCTTGAATGTCCAATATCTTGAAAACTTGACTGCTGACATGCAAAACATGTCAGCAGTCAAGTTTGTATCAACAGTGAACTAATAAACTATATTTTGATATTTTTTGTTTTGAGTGAATTTTCCCTTTATAACAGTATAGGAACTCACTGTATAGGAATGTGTCTGTCCTAAAGTGCCCTGCCGAAGCAGTAGATCCTTGCATCCATGATTCTTATAAGCTCAGTACACTGAATAAGCCAGGTCTTTTAAGGTTATCCTACTGACCATGACATAATCGTTCATATTCATCCTCGCTTGATCTAGCGTGCCTGACTCTGCACATGGGCCATGTTATCCCCTAGCACAGGGCATCATGTTACAGTTGGAGTCAGATGTTTACATACACCTTAGCCAAGTACATTTAAACTCAGTTTTTCACAATTCCTGACATTTAACCCTAGTAAAAATCCCTGTTTTAGGTCAATTAGGATCACCACTTTATTTTAAGAATGTGAAATGTTAGAATAATAGTCGAGAAAATGATTTATTTCAGCTTTTATTTCTTTCATCACATTCCCGGTGGGTCATAAGTTTACATACACTCAATTACTATTTGGTAGCATTGCCTTTAAATTGTTTAACTTGGGTCAAACGTTTCAGGTAGCCTTCCACATGCTTCCCACAATAAGTTGGGTGAATGTTGGCGCATTCCTCCTGACAGAACTGGTGTAACTGAGTCAGGTTTCTAGGCCTCCTTGCTCGCACACACTTTTTCAGCTCTGCCCACACATTTTCTATAGGATTGAGGTCCGTGTTTTGTGATGGCCACTCCAATACCTTGACTTTGTTGTCCTTAAGCCATTTTGCCACAACTTTGGAAGTATACTTGGGGTCATTGTCCATTTGGAAGACCCATTTGTGACCAAGCTTTAACTGATGTCTTGGGATGTTGCTTCAATATATCCACATAATTTTCCTGCCTCATGATGCCATCTATTTTGTGAAGTGCACCAGTCCCTCCTGCAGCAAAGCACACCCACAACATGATGCTGCCACCCCTGTGCTTCACGGTTGGGATGGTGTTCTTCAGCTTGCAAGCCACCCCCTTTTTCCTCCAAACATAACAATGGTCATTATGGCGAAACAGTTCTATTTTTGTTTCATCCGAACAGAGGACATTTCTCCAAAAAGTACGATCTTTGTCCCCATGTGCAGTTGCAAACCGTAGTCTGGCTTTTTTATGACAATTTTGGAGCAGTGTCTTCTTCCTTGCTGAGCGGCCTTTCAGGTTATGTGGATATAGGACTCGTTTTACTGTGGATATAGGTACTGTTTCCTCCAGCATCTTCACAAGGTCCTTTAATGTTGTTCTGGGATTGAGTTGCACTTTTTGCACCAAAGTACGTTCATCTCTAAGAAACAGAACGCGTCTCCTTCCTGGGCGGTATGATGGCTGCGTGGTCCCATGGTGTTTATACTTGCGTACTATTGTTAGTACAGATGAACGTGGTACCTTCAGGCATTTGGAAATTGCTCCCAAGGATGAACCCATTTTTTTCTGAGGTCTTGGCTGATTTATTTTGATTTTCCCATGATGTTAAACAAAGAGGCACTGAGTTTGAAGGTAGGCCTTGAAATACATGCACAGGTACTCAAATGATGTCAATTAGCCTATCAGAAGCATCTAAAGCCATGACATCATTTTCTGGAATTTTCCAAGCTGTTTAAAGGCACAGTCAATTTAGTGTAAACATCTGACCCACTGGAATTGTGCTAGTGAAATAATCTGTCTGTAAACAATTGTTGGAAAAATTACTTGTGTCATGCACAAAGTAGATGTCCTAACCGACTTGCCAAATCTATGGTTTGTTAACAAGAAATTTGTGGAGTGGTTGAAAAACAAGTTTTTGTCTCCATCCTAAGTGTATTTAAACCTCCGACTTCAATTGTATATCATATAATTAGAATTTCCAGAACAGGCACTCCAATTCAAGTCAATGTTCCATATTGGTTGTGAGGGGAAGAAATACCGGTATGTCAATTTTTATTTCTATCTCATGTGTTCTGTCTCCTGCTGCATCGGGCCTGCTGACTGCAGAAAACCTGATGTGACAGTGTACATCTATACGATCCCTAGAAAGGGATTGCATAACTGATATGCATGATTTATTATGTAACGGTTAGCTGAGCGAGACAGGGAGAGAAGTATGGGCTCCCTATGGGGCTTCATATCAATATGAGATCTTGTTTACTATATACAGTGCATTCAGAAATTATTTAGACACTTTGACTTTTCCCGCATTTTGTTACCTTACTGCCTCATTCTAAAATGGATTAAATAGTTTTTTCCCTCATCAATTTACACACAATAGCCCATAATGTCAAAGCAAAAACAGGTTTTTAGAATATTTAGCAAATGTATTTTAAAAAACTACTGAAATATCACATTAAGTAAGTATTCAGACCCATTACTACTCAGTACTTTGTTGAAGCACCTTTGGCAGCAATTACAGCCTCGAGTCTTCTTGGCTATGACGCTACAAGCTTGGCACACCTGTATTTGGGGAGTTTCTCCCATTCTACTTACAGATTGTCTCAAGCTCTGTCAGGTTGGATGGTGGAGCGTTGCTGCACAGCTATTTTCAGGTCTCTCCAGAGATGTTTGATCGGGTTCAAGTCTGGGCTCTGGCTGGGCCACTCAAGGACATTCAGAGACTTGTCCCGAAGCCACTCCTGCGTTGTTTTGGCTGTGTGCTTAGGGTCGTTGTCCTGTTGGAAGGTGAACCTTCTCCCCAGTCTAAGGTCCTGAGTGCTCTGGAGCAGGTTGTCAACTAGGATCTCTCTGTACTCTGCTCCGTTAATCTTTCCCTCGATCCTGACTAGTCTCCCAGTCCCTGCCGCTGAAAAACATCCCCACAGCATGATGATGCTGCCAGCACCATGCTTCACCGTAAGGGTGGTGCCAGGTTTCTTCCAGTCTTTAAAAAAATATATATTTCACCTTTATTTAACCAGGTAGGCTAGTTGAGAACAAGTTCTCATTTGTAACTGCGACCTGGCCAAGATAAACGCATAGCAGTGTGAACAGACAACAACACAGAGTTACACATGGAGTAAACAATAAACAAGTCAATAACATAGTAACATAGTAGAAATAGTATATACATTGTGTGCAAAAGGCATGAGGAGGTAGGCAATACATAGGCCATAGGAGGGAATAATGACAATTTAGCAGATTAACACTGGAGTGATAAATGATCAGATGAACATGTGCAGGTAGAGATACTGGTGTGCAAAAGAGCAGAAAAGTAATTAAAATAAAAACAGTATGGGGATGAGGTAGGTCAATTGGGTGGGCTATTTACCGATGGACTATGTACAGCTGCAGCGATCGGTTAGCTGCTCAGATAGCAGATGTTTAAAGTTGGTGAGGGAGATAAGTCTCCAACTTCAGAGATTTTTGCAATTTGTTCCAGTCGCAGGCAGCAGAGAACTGGAAGGAAAGGCGGCCAAATTAGGTTTTGGCTTTAGGGATGATCAGTGAGATACACCTGCTTAGCGAGTGCTACGGGTGGGTGTTGCCATCGTGACCAGTGAACTGAGATAAGGCGGAGCTTTACCTAGCATAGACTTGTAGATGACCTGGACCCAGTAGGTCTGGCGACGAACATGTAGCGAGGGCCAGCCGACTAGAGCATACAGGTCGCAGTGGTGGGTGGTATAAGGTGCTTTAGTAACAAAACGGATGGCACTGTGATAAACTATATCCAGTTTGCTGAGTAGAGTATTGGAAGCTATTTTGTAGATGACATTGCCGAAGTCGAGGATCGGTAGGATAGTCAGTTTTGCGGCGTGAGTGAAGGAGGCTTTGTTGCGAAATAGAAAGCCGACTCTAGATTTGATTTTTGGTTTGGAGATGTTTGATATGACACTTGGCATTCAGGCAAAATAGTTCAATCTTGGTTTCATCAGACCAGAGAATCTTGTTTCTCATGGTCCGAGAGTCTTTAGGTGACTTTTGGCAAACTCCAAGCAGGATGTCATGTGCCTTTTACTGAGGAGTGGCTTCTGTTTAGCCACACTACCATAAAGGCCTGATTGGTGGAGTGCTGCAGAGAAGGTTGTCCTTTTGGAAGGTTCTCCCATCTCTACAGAGGAGCTCTGTCACAGTGACCATCGGGTTCTTGGTGTCACCTCCCTGACCAAGGCCCTTCTCCCCTGATTGCTCAGTTTGGCTGGGCAGACAGCTCTAGGAAGTGTCTTAGTCGGTTCCAAACTTCTTCCATTTAAGAATGATGGAGGCCACTGTGTTCTTGGGGACCTTCAATGCTGCAGAACATTTTTTGTTACCCTTCCTCATATCTGTGCCTCGTCACAATTCTGTCTTGGAGCTCTATGGACAATTCCTTCGACCTCATATCTTGGTTTTTGCTCTGACGTGCACTGTCAACTGTGGGACCTTATATGTTATGTCCAATCAGTTGAATTTACCACAGGTGGACTGGAATCAAGTTGTATAAACAGCTCAAGGATGATCAATGGAAACAGGATGCACCTGAGCTCAATTTAGAGTTTCATAGCAAAGGGTCTGTCATGACTGTCCTGATCAGGTTACAGGAGACCACAACCCTACAGATTATCTCTCAACCCCAACAGAGGAGGAGAGATCTAGGGGTCTGAAGATGTGGGGGTTTTATGACCCCTCACGTCCCTGGTAAATCTTGGGCCATAGACAACATTCCTGTGCCCTCTCACTATGGAGAATCAGCCTCAGAACATTAAACATGCAATAAAGGGACTTTGGAACAACGGTTTCCGTCAGCCACAAAGGTGGTCATGATGATAGATGGAAGATGGAATATGAAAATGTATGTCATTTTTTGGTTTTGTTAGTAAAGGTTAATAGATGACGTTATTACGAAAACATTGTAACTGTAAGAGTTTTCCTAGGATATGCTTGGTGTTTATACATTGTATGTTGTGTGGAAAATGTCCAAATCAAAGAGAATGTTTTGGTAAAGATGAAATGTGAAGTTAGTTGTCTAAAATTGGATTTGAGTCAAATCTAGACCTTGCCTCTTAACTTGGTGCGTCCAGAGAATTGCCCTAAAGGCGGTCACGCCCACTTCTGACCCAAGGGTATAAGACATGCTGGTGAAGAATTAACACATCAGACTGTGACCCGAGCTGCAGCCGAGGTCTAAAAAGTCAACGAACCCAAAACTCAACCCAAGGTTGAAGACAAAGAAATATTTTTCTACCCAAGCTACTGATGAGTAGCTGTGTCTAAGCGGGTGAATTCAAGCCGGACCACCTAACCTCCACTCTCCATCGAATCGTGGTATCTACACTGTTTCATTCCTACGCTGTGAGCTCTGAGCTACAGAGCTGTCTGCCCTCAGAAGAGCCCTCCCAGAGCAAGGGCGAGGAATCAGACCAAAAGGACACTGACATCGTGTGGACGACCAGATAGTTGCGCCGGAGAAGTGCGTCATTGAGAAGCCTAAACGACCCACGCGGAGCTTCCCATCTTAGACCTCCCACACGTAATTACATCATTATATTCTGACCCATAAGAGCGGCAGTTTGGGGCAAGGCTAGGGTTAAAATAAGCATAGCTGACAAATGCACCCACATGTATATTTCTCTCGTGTACTTTCTCTTTTTCTCTCTTTTAAATCCCCATTTTGGGTAACACGCGCCATAGTGTGTTGGCCCATTATACTAAGTTCTCATCAATAGCCTATAATGTGTTTTTGTGTATCTTTTATCATCATTTTAGCTTTCTAGTAAATAAAGAACAACAGTTTTCAGCTGTGCTACCATAATTGCAAAAGGTTTTTCTAATGATCAAATAGCCTTTTAAAATGATAAACTTGGATTAGAGCTAACACAACATGCCATTGGAACAGGAGTGATGGTTGCTGATAATGGGCCTCTGTACGCCTATGTAGATATGTAGATATTCCATAAAACATCAGCCGTTTCCAGCTACAACAGTTATTTACAACATTAACCATGTCTACACTGTATTTCTGATCAATTTGATGTTATTTTAATGGACAGAAAATGTGCTTTTCTTTCAAAAACAAGGACATTTCTAAGTGACCCCAAACTTTTGAACGGTAGTGTATATTTACAGATGGCATTTCTGACAAGAAACACATACAAAATATAGATTCCAAACTTTAAATGCCTCTAGTTTGAAGTTGTGATGTGTGACATACACCTAGCTTCTTGAAACACGTTGCATATATAGTGGTATAGAGCAGGGGTTCCCCAAACCTTTTCACTCAGGCCTCCCTTCCAGCATTGGGGAACATCCTGCGCTCACCCTTGCGAGTGGGTACGCAGCACACCTATTTCTATGGGCACACACACTGTTCATGACACAAACTGTTCACACCCCTCGTGTTGTCCTAGAGAACATTTAGCATGTTTTAAAGCTTATTTCTTGCAATTCATGTTTATCCAATTTATATTTCAGTGACTCAAACGTAACAAAATCTATGGGCTAAAAAACGTTAGCTGATGTGGGCTCGTTGTTCTGGACATTTTCTGACAAGTTATAAATGGCTCTCTATGGTATGCATTGACTTACATGACAGGAGGAAAACTAATGATGCACAACCCAATTTCGAAATTGCGCCCCACCGTTTGGGAACCACTGGTATAGAGAGCAATGGTGTGTAGATGTTTTGTAGGGGAAATACTTGACTATTTTCCTGTTATGTTGTTCCGAGACACAGTTTGCTAATAAGTGATCATTAGTATTTATTTAACACATTTCTGAATTCACAGAATTGTTTGCCAATTCTAATTTTGTGTGCCTGCATGATTCCCTCTATGCGTCTGTATGTGTGAGCTCATCTCTGTGTTGTGTCCTCCTCAGGATTAGTGACGTTCACGACTATGTCCAGCGCTGTCAGAGGAACGGCTCACCTTTCATCTTGACCACCTCACTTCCTTTCCGCGAGCTCCGGGAGGAGGAGCTAAGTCTGGAGCAGGCGGACCTAGCTAATGCTGTCATCGTCCAGAGGCCCCTCAACACAGAGGCCCCCTTCGGACACTCCTGAGTCCTGACCAATTGGAACATTCACAGAGACCCTGAAATCCCACCCACTGGTCACACAGAACCTTTTCCCAACAGAAACATCCCTCTTAGTTCACTCCTGAAGTGAAGGCAATACTCATACAGTAGTCCCTCTGGTCTGTCCAGGGTGGAGATGTTGCTCCCAATCCCCATATTCATCCAAGCCTCCTCTGCTGACGTCTCACATCACTCCTTGAGCATCAACAGGGCTCCAACTGCCTCCACTACCGCTCTAGCAATGTGATGAAAACCCAACACAGCCAATTCAGCCGTATCTTCCTATGTGTCTATCAATCAGTCCTGTAAAATGTTCCCTAAACTCAACATGTCTTCCTATTCTGTAACTATTACCAAGGATATGGAATACACTGAATGTTGTGCACTATTTTAAAGTGCATATATGTTGTGTTTGATTGGTGGTTATTAAGCGGCTATAGTCTAGCGAGCGTCAAGAAAACATTCTGCATCATCATTCTGTCTTTATGGAAAAGGTGCAATCATATTTAACATTTGACTGCAGTGGGCTAAATCAGGGTCACGGTGTTTCCTGGTAGTCTTAAACAAATATTCTTTGAAACAAAAGTATAGACCTCACACATGGAAACTGATTCCATGTCTTTAAATGTACAGTACACTATGCACCACACCTGCTTACTTCCTGATCAATAATAAACTACGTCCTTCAACTATCCAATCATTTTCTTGCTGCTTTAGACCTTTTCTCAACTGATAATGAAAAGTTTAGTTGTACAATTTTTTTTAGGAAGGGATTCCTTGACTACTAACCGTTTTACATAAAATATATACATACAATATATTTTGTGTGGTGAAATAGCTTGAATTGACATTTTAGTCATTTAGAAGATGCTCTTATCCGGAGCATCTTACATTGGTGCATTCTATAATGAGACTCCATTTTCACTTGACATGCCTTGTGGTTTTCCACTTGAGTGAGGTCAGTGTGCTGGTGTGTGTGTGTCCTGTTCTCTCCCCGGGCTCTGCCTGGTCATGGCAAGATGAATACCATTATCCATTTTCAGTATTTGAAGCCACAAGGACCACAGGAGACATGAGAGAGAAGAGGACTCAAGGAGAGTAATGTGAGTCCTGGGGTGGTCAATATAAGAGGGGGGGGGGCAGAGTAGACACAGCTGGAAATACCTTGGACATTGAATCTAATGTCAATATTTTGATCATCATTAGGCCTAAAACCAGACATAGGCCTAGGTATTTTCTTTGTCTCACCATGTGCTCTTCTGGCCTGGCGGCCTGCCAGCGATGTCCTGGAGTAAAAGAGAACGCATTTCCTCTCTTAACATATTTAATAACACTAAGCACGCCTGGAATTACGTCCCATATTTTTCTTTCCAAAAGGGGCTTTTTATCTAAGCCAACCAACCTTTCATTTGCGCATTCCTCTTCACGCATTATTTAGCATTATCTGAAACATGTATGGAGTAATGCGGCTCATATGAGCGATTTCCCGATTGTGATATCTTTCAGAGGCGAATGTTTGGAATGTGTGAAGAAGTCTGGAGGGTTTGGCTGGGTTCTCTGTTTCTGGGCCCTGGCAGCTGGCAGGGTCTCTGAGAGAATGCAGGTAAGTGGACTCTGCTCTGCGTTTAGAGGCTTGCTGCACTTTTGTGAAAGAAGATATTCTGCGAAGAGGATGAGAAAGGAGAGGAGAAGAGACGGGTCTTCTGTGGGACTGCTTGTGCTCTGAAGGAATCGCCGGACAAACACTATTGAGTGAGATTAACCTCTAACAATCTAAAAAGCATGGGATAGTCCTACCGGTAAATGTTTATTATAGGCCTGTGTGTTCAGACTGCTGAACACTTGAACTGGACT